>NW_027036773.1:0-15733 GCF_034236695.1 Oncorhynchus nerka | reverse complement strand
TACTGTAACATGTGTAACCATGGCTCTATAGTAACTACTAACTTACTGTAACATGTGTAACCATGGCTCTATAGTAACTACTAACTGTAACATGTAAACCATGGCTCTATAGTAACTACTAACTTACTGTAACATGTGTAACCATGGCTCTATAGTAACTAACTTACTGTAACATGTGTAACCATGGCTCTATAGTAACTAAACTTACTGTAACATGTGTAACCATGGCTCTATAGTAACTACTAACTTACTGTAACATGTGTAACCATGGCTCTATAGTAACTACTAACTTAACTGTAACCATGGCTGTGTAACTACTAACTGGCTCTATAGTAACTAACTTACTGTAACATGTAACCATGGCTCTATAGTAACTAACTTACTGTAACATGTGTAACCATGGCTCTATAGTAACTAACTTACTGTAACATGTGTAACCATGGCTTTATAGTAACTAACTTACTGTAACATGTAACCATGGCTCTATAGTAACTAACTTACTGTAACATGTGTAACCATGGCTCTATAGTAACTACTAACTTACTGTAACATGTGTAACCATGGCTCTAGTAACTAACTAACTTAACATGTGTAACCATGGCTCTATAGTAACTAACTGTAACATGTGTAACCATGGCTCTATAGTAACTACTAACTTACTGTAACATGTGTAACCATGGCTCTATAGTAACTAACTTACATGTGTAACCATGGCTGTAACTAACTTACTGTAACATGTGTAACCATGCTCTATAGTAACTAACTTACTGTAACATGTGTAACCATGGCTCTATAGTAACTACTAACTTACTGTAACATGTGTAACCATGGCTCTATAGTAACTACTAACTAAACGTGTAACCATGTATAGTAACTACTAACTTACTGTAACATGTAACCATGGCTCTATAGTAACTAACTTACTGTAACGTGTGTAACCATGGCTCTATAGTAACTAACTTACTGTAACATGTGTAACCATGGCTCTATAGTAACTACTAACTTACTGTAACATGTGTAACCATGTCTCTATAGTAACTAGTAACTACTAACTTACTGTAACATGTGTAACCATGGCTCTATAGTAACTACTAACTTACTGTAACGAATGATGGCTCTATAGTAACTAACTACTGTAACATGTGTAACCATGGCTCTATAGTAACTACTAACTTACTGTAACATGTGTAACCATGGCTCTATAGTAACTAACTTACTGTAACATGTGTAACCATGGCTCTATAGTAACTACTTACTGTAACATGTGTAACCATGGCTCTATAGTAACTACTAACTTACTGTAACATGTGTAACCATGGCTCTATAGTAACTAACTTAACTGTAACCATGGCTCTATAGTAACTACTAACTTACTGTAACATGTGTAACCATGGCTCTATAGTAACTACTAACTTACTGTAACATGTAACCATGGCTCTATAGTAACTACTAACTTACTGTAACATGTGTAACCATGGCTCTATAGTAACTACTAAACATGTGTAACCATGGCTCTACTAATGTAACATGTAACCATGGCTCTATAGTAACTACTAACTTACTGTAACATGTGTAACCATGGCTCTATAGTAACTAACTTACTGTAACATGTGTAACCATGGCTCTATAGTAACTACTTACTGTAACATGTGTAACCATGGCTCTATAGTAACTAACTTACTGTAACATGTGTAACCATGGCTCTATAGTAACTAACTTACTGTAACATGTAACCATGGCTCTATAGTAACTAACTTACTGTAACATGTGTAACCATGGCTCTATAGTAACTACTAACTTACTGTAACATGTGTAACCATGGCTCTATAGTAACTAACTTACTGTAACATGTGTAACCATGGCTCTATAGTAACTAACTTACTGTAACATGTGTAACCATGGCTCTATAGTAACTAACTTACTGTAACATGTGTAACCATGGCTCTATAGTAACTACTAACTTACTGTAACCATGGCTTTATAGTAACTACAACTGGTAAATCATGCTATAGTAACTACCTTACATGTGTAACCATGGCTCTATAGTAACTACTAACTTACTGTAACATGTGTAACCATGGCTCTAACTAGTGTAACCATGGCTCTATAGTAACTAACTTACTGTAACATGTGTAACCATGGCTCTATAGTAACTAAACTTACTGTAACATGTAACTACTAACTTACATGTAACCATGGCTCTATAGTAACTAACTTACTGTAACATGTGTAAACATGGCTCTATAGTAACTAACTTACTGTAACATGTGTAAACATGGCTCTATAGTAACTAACTTACTGTAACGTGTGTAACCATGGCTCTATAGTAACTACTAACTTACTGTAACATGTGTAACCATGGCTCTATAGTAACTAACTGTAACGTGTGTAACCATGGCTATAGTAACTAACTTACTGTAACATGTGTAACCATGGCTCTATAGTAACTACTAACTTACTGTAACGTGTGTAACCATGGCTCTATAGTAACTACTAACTTACTGTAACGTGTAACCATGGCTCTATAGTAACTACTAACTACTGTAACATATGTAACCATGGCTCTATAGTAACTACTAACTTACTGTAACATGTAACCATGGCTCTATAGTAACTAACTTACTGTAACATGTGTAACCATGGCTCTATAGTAACTAACTTACTGTAACATGTAACCATGGCTCTATAGTAACTAACTTACTGTAACATGTGTAACCATGGCTCTATAGTAACTAACTTACTGTAACATGTGTAACCATGGCTCTATAGTAACTACTAACTACTGTAACATGTGTAACCATGGCTCTATAGTAACTACTAACTTACTGTAACATGTAACCATGGCTCTATAGTAACTAACTTACTGTAACATGTGTAACCATGGCTCTATAGTAACTACTAACTTACTGTAACATGTGTAACCATGGCTCTATAGTAACTAAACTTACTGTAACATGTGTAACCATGGCTCTATAGTAACTACTAACTTACTGTAACATGTGTAACCATGGCTCTATAGTAACTAACTTACTGTAACATGTGTAACCATGGCCTATAGTAACTAACTTACTGTAACATGTAACTGGCTCTTAGTAACTAACTTACTGTAACATGTGTAACCATGGCTCTATAGTAACTACTAACTTACTGTAACATGTGTAACCATGGCTCTATAGTAACTAACTGTAACGTGTAACGTGTGTAACCATGGCTCTATAGTAACTAACTTACTGTAACATGTGTAACCATGGCTCTATAGTAACTAACTTACTGTAACATGTGTAACCATGGCTCTATAGTAACTAACTAACTTAACTGTAACATGTGTAACCATGGCTCTATAGTAACTAACTTAACTTACTGTAACGTGTAACCATGGCTCTATAGTAACTACTAACTTACATAACATGTGTAACCATGCCTCTATAGTAACTAACTTACTGTAACATGTGTAACCATGGCTCTATAGTAACTAACTTACTGTAACATGTGTAACCATGGCTCTATAGTAACTAACTTACTGTAACATGTGTAACCATGGCTCTATAGTAACTACTAACTTACTGTAACATGTGTAACCATGGCTCTATAGTAACTAACTTACTGTAACATGTGTAACCATGGCTCTATAGTAACTAACTTACTGTAAATATGTGTAACCATGGCTCTTATAGTAACTACTAACTGTACTGTGTAACCATGGCTGTAACATGTCTATAGTAACTACTAACTTACTGTAACATGTGTAACCATGGCTCTATAGTAACTAACTTACTGTAACATGTGTAACCATGGCTCTATAGTAACTACTACTTACTGTAACATGTAACCATGGCTCTATAGTAACTAACTTACTGTAACATGTGTAACCATGGCTCTATAGTAACTACTAACTAACTTACTGTAACCGTCTATAGTAACTTACTGTAACCATGTGTAACTACTAACTATAGTAACTAACTACTGTAACATGTGTAACCATGGCTCTATAGTAACTAACTTACTGTAACATGTGTAACCATGGCTCTATAGTAACTACTAACTTACTGTACCGTGTGTAACCATGGCTCTATAGTAACTACTAACTTACTGTAACGTGTGTAATGATGGCTCTATAGTAACTACTAACACTGGTGTAACCATGGCTCTATAGTAACTAACTTACTGTAACATGTGTAACCATGGCTCTATAGTAACTACTAACTTACTGTAACATGTGTAACCATGGCTCTACTAACTTACTGTAACATGTGTAACCATGGCTCTATAGTAACTACTAACTTACTGTAACATGGCTGTAACTAACTTACTGTAACATGTGTAACCATGGCTCTATAGTAACTAACTTACTGTAACATGTGTAACCATGGCTCTATAGTAACTACTAACTGTAACATGGCTCTATAGTAACTACTAACCATGGCTCTATAGTAACTACTAACTTACTGTAACATGGCTCTAACCATGGCTCTATAGTAACTAACTTACTGTAACGTGTGTAACCATGGCTCTATAGTAACTAACTTACTGTAACATGTGTAACCATGGCTCTATAGTAACTACTAACTTACTGTAACATGTGTAACCATGGCTCTATAGTAACTACTAACTTACTGTAACATGTGTAACCATGGCTCTATAGTAACTAACTTACTGTAACATGTGTAACCATGGCTCTATAGTAACTACTAACTTACTGTAACATGTGTAACCATGGCTCTATAGTAACTACTAACTTACATGTGTAACCATGGCTCTATAGTAACTACTAACTTACTGTAACATGTGTAACCATGGCTCTATAGTAACTAACTTAAATATTACTGTATAGTAACTAAACTTACTGTAACATGTAACCATGGCTCTATAGTAACTACTAACTTACTGTAACATGTGTAACCATGGCTCTATAGTAACTAACTTACTGTAACATGTGTAACCATGGCTCTATAGTAACTACTAACTTACTGTAACATGTGTAACCATGGCTCTATAGTAACTAACTTACTGTAACATGTGTAACCATGGCTCTATAGTAACTACTAACTTACTGTAACATGTGTAATGATGGCTCTAAGTAACTAACTTACTGTAACATGTAACCATGGCTCTATAGTAACTAACTTACTGTAACATGTGTAACCATGGCTCTATAGTAACTAACTTACTGTAACATGTGTAACCATGGCTCTATAGTAACTAACTTACTGTAACATGTGTAACTAACTTACTAACATGTGTAACCATGGCTCTATAGTAACTACACTAACATGTGTAACCATGGCTCTATAGTAACTAACTTACTGTAACATGTGTAACCATGGCTCTATTACTGTAACATGTGTAACCATGGCTCTATAGTAACTGTAACTACTAACTTACTGTAACCATGGCTCTATAGTAACTACTTACTGTGCTCTATAGTAACTAACTTACTGTAACATGTGTAACCATGGCTCTATAGTAACTACTAACTTACTGTAACATGTGTAACCATGGCTCTATAGTAACTAACTTACTGTAACATGTGTAACCATGGCTCTATAGTAACTACTAACTTACTGTAACATGTGTAACCATGGCTCTATAGTAACTACTAACTTACTGTAACCATGTGTAACTACTAACTTACTGTAACATGTGTAACTGGCTATAGTAACTACTACTGTACCGTGTGTACTGTAGTAACTACTAACTTACTGTAACATGTGTAACCATGGCTCTATAGTAACTAACTTACTGTAACATGTGTAACCATGGCTCTATAGTAACTACTAACTTACTGTAACATGTGTAACCATGGCTCTATAGTAACTAACTTACTGTAACATGTGTAACCATGGCTCTATAGTAACTAACTTACTGTAACATGTGTAACCATGGCTCTATAGTAACTAACTTAAAACTTACTGTAACCCATGGCTCTATAGTAACTAACTTACTGTAATATGTGTAACCATGGCTCTATAGTAACTAACTTACTGTAACATGTGTAACCATGGCTCTATAGTAACTAACTTACTGTAACATGTGTAACCATGGCTCTATAGTAACTAACTACTGTAACATGTGTAACCATGGCTCTATAGTAATACTAACTAACTGTAACATGTAACATGGCTCTATAGTAACTAACTTACTGGGCTCTATAGTAACTAACTTACTGTAACATGTGTAACCATGGCTCTATAGTAACTAACTTACTGTAACATGTGTAACCATGGCTCTATAGTAACTACTAACTTACTGTAACATGTGTAACCATGGCTCTATAGTAACTACTAACTTACTGTAACATGTGTAACCATGGCTCTATAGTAACTACTAACTTACATGTGTAACCATGGCTCTATAGTAACTAACTTACTTGTAACTGTAACATGGCTCTATAGTAACCTTACTGGCTCTATAGTAGCTAACTTACTGGCTAACATGTGTAACCATGGCTCTATAGTAACTAAACTTACTGTAACATGTGTAACCATGGCTCTATAGTAACTAACTTACTGTAACATGTGTAACCATGGCTCTATAGTAACTAACTTACTGTAACATGTACATTTACATTTACATTTAAGTCATTTAGCAGACGCTCTTATCCAGAGCGGCTCTACTAACTTACAAATTGGTGCATTCAACCTTATGACCTCCAGTGGGAGCCTGAGGTACTGAGGTGCCGTTCCCCCTCACAGCTCCGTAGGCAAGCACCATGGTCTTGTAGCGGATGCGAGCTTCAACTGGAAGCCAGTGGAGGGAGCGGAGGAGCGGGGTGACGTGGAGAGAACTTGGGAAGGTTGAACACCAGACGGGCTGCGGCGTTCTGGATGAGTTGTAGGGGTTTAATGGCACAGGCAGGGAGCCCAGCCAACAGCGAGTTGCAGTAATCCAGACGGGAGATGACAAGTGCCTGGATTAGGACCTGCGCCGCTTCCTGTGTGAGGCAGGGTCGTACTCTGGGATGTTGTAGAGCATGAACCTACAGGAACGGGCCACCGCCTTGATGTTAGTTGAGAACGACAGGGTGTTGTCCAGGATCACGCCAAGGTTCTTAGCGCTCTGGGAGGAGGACACAATGGAGTTGTCAACCGTGATGGCGAGATCATGGAACGGGCAGTCCTTCCCCGGGAGGAAGAGCAGCTCCGTCTTGCCGAGGTTCAGCTTGAGGTGGTGATCCGTCATCCACACGGATATGTCTGCCAGACATGCAGAGATGCGATTCGCCACCTGGTCATCAGAAGGGGGAAAGGAGAAGATTAATTGTGTGTCGTCTGCATAGCAATGATAGGAGAGACCATGTGAGGTTATGACAGAGCCAAGTGACTTGGTGTATAGCGAGAATAGGAGAGGGCCTAGAACAGAGCCCTGGGGGACACCAGTGGTGAGAGCACGTGGTGTGGAGACGGATTCTCGCCACGCCACCTGGTAGGAGCGACCTGTCAGGTAGGACGCAATCCAAGCGTGGGCCGCGCCGGAGATGCCCAACTCGGAGAGGGTGGAGAGGAGGATCTGATGGTTCACAGTATCGAAGGCAGCCGATAGGTCTAGAAGGATGAGAGCAGAGGAGAGAGAGTTAGCTTTAGCAGTGCGGAGCGCTCCGTGATACAGAGAAGAGCAGTCTCAGTTGAATGACTAGTCTTGAAACCTGACTGATTTGGATCAAGAAGGTCATTCTGAGAGAGATAGCGGAGAGCTGGCCAAGGACGGCACGTTCAAGAGTTTTGGAGAGAAAAGAAAGAAGGGATACTGGTCTGTAGTTGTTGACATCGGAGGGATCGAGTGTAGGTTTTTTCAGAAGGGGTGCAACTCTCGCTCTCTTGAAGACGGAAGGGACGTAGCCAGCGGTCAGGGATGAGTTGATGAGCGAGGTGAGGTAAGGGAGGAGGTCTCCGGAAATGGTCTGGAGAAGAGAGGAGGGGATAGGGTCAAGCGGGCAGGTTGTAGGGCGGCCGGCCGTCACAAGACGCGAGATTTCATCTGGAGAGAGAGGGGAGAAAGAGGTCAGAGCACAGGGTAGGGCAGTGTGAGCAGAACTAGCGGTGTCGTTTGACTTAGCAAACGAGGATCGGATGTCGTCGACCTTCTTTTCAAAATGGTTGACGAAGTCATCTGCAGAGAGGGAGGAGGGGGGGAGGGGAGGAGGATTCAGGAGGGAGGAGAAGGTTGCAAAGAGCTTCCTAGGGTTAGAGGCAGATGCTTGGAATTTAGAGTGGTAGAAAGTGGCTTTAGCAGCAGAGAGAGAAGAGGAAAATGTAGAGAGGAGGGAGTGAAAGGATGTCAGGTCCGCAGGGAGGCGAGTTTTCCTCCATTTCCGCTCGGCTGCCCGGAGCCCTGTTCTGTGAGCTCGCAATGAGTCGTCGAGCCACGGAGCGGGAGGGGAGGACCGAGCCGGCCTGGAGGATAGGGGACATAGAGAGTCAAAGGATGCAGAAAGGGAGGAGAGGAGGGTTGAGGAGGCAGAATCAGGAGATAGGTTGGAGAAGGTTTGAGCAGAGGGAAGAGATGATAGGATGGAAGAGGAGAGAGTAGCGGGGGAGAGAGAGCGAAGGTTGGGACGGCGCGATACCATCCGAGTAGGGGCAGTGTGGGAAGTGTTGGATGAGAGCGAGAGGGAAAAGGATACAAGGTAGTGGTCGGAGACTTGGAGGGGAGTTGCAACGAGGTTAGTGGAAGAACAGCATCTAGTAAAGATGAGGTCGAGCGTATTTCCTGCCTTGTGAGTAGGGGGGAAGGTGAGAGGGTGAGGTCAAAAGAGGAGAGGAGGGAAAGAAGGAGGCAGAGAGGAATGAGTCAAAGGTAGGCGTGGGGAGGTTAAAGTCGCCCAGAACTGTGAGAGGTGAGCCGTCCTCAGGAAAGGAGCTTATCAAGGCATCAAGCTCATTGATGAACTCTCCGAGGAACCTGGAGGGCGATAAATGATAAGGATGTTAAGCTTGAAAGGGCTGGTAACTGTGACAGCATGGAATTCAAAGGAGGCGATAGACAGATGGGTAAGGGGAGAAAGAGAGAATGACCACTTGGGAGAGATGAGGATCCCGGTGCCACCACCCCGCTGACCAGAAGCTCTCGGGTGTGCGAGAACACGTGGGCAGACGAAGAGAGAGCAGTAGGAGTAGCAGTGTTGTCTGTGGTGATCCATGTTTCCGTCAGTGCCAAGAAGTCGAGGGACTGGAGGGAGACATAGGCGGAGATGAACTCTGCCTTGTTGGCCGCAGATCGGCAGTTCCAGAGGCTACCGGAGACCTGAACTCCACGTGGGTCGTGCGCGCTGGGACCACCAGATTAGGTGGCCGCGCCACGCGGTGTGGAGCGTTTGTATGGTCTGTGCAGAGAGGAGAGAACAGGGATAGACAGACACATAGTTGACAGGCTACACAAGAGGCTACGCTAATGCAAAGGAGATTGGAATGACAAGTGGACTACACGTCACGAGTGTTCAGAGAGTTAAGCTTTACGTAGCAAGAATCTTATTGACTAAAATGATTAAAATGATACAGTACTGCTGAAGTAGGCTAGCTGGCAGAGGCTGCGTTGTTGACTAAGTAGGCTAGTTGGCATTGGCTGCGTTGTTGACACTACACTAATCAAGTCGTCCGTGAGTGTAATAGTTTCTACTGTGCTGCTATTCGGGCCAGCTGGCTAGCTAGCAGTGTTGATTACGTTACGCTATGCTAAAAGAACGACAATAGCTGGCTAACTAACCTAGGAAATCGCTCTAGACTACACAATTATCTTTGATACAAAGACGGCTATGTAGCTAGCTATGTAGCTAGCTACGATCAAACAAATCAAGCCGTTGTACTGTAATGAAATGAAATGAAAAATGTGATACTACCTGTGGAGCGAAGCGAAATGCGACCGGATTGTTGAGTGCAGAAGTTCTGTTCGGTAGACGTTGGCTAGCTGTTGGCTAGCTAGCAGAGTCTCCTATGTTAAGGACGACATAAAACTACACACTCTAAACTACACAATTATCTTGGGTACGAAGACAGCAAAGACAACTATGTAGCTAGCTAACACTACACTAATCAAGTCGCTCAGTTGAGTGTAATAGTTGTGCTGCTAATCGGTAGACGGTGGACTAGCTAACGGTGGACGTTAGCTAGCTGGCTAGCTGCAGGGCAGTGTAGACTGCGTTAGGACGACGAAATACGATAATTACGCAATTATCTATGATACAAAGACGGCTGTGTAGCTAGCTAAGAAGAAATTGCTAAGATTAGACAAATCAAACCGTTGTACTATAATGAAATGTAATGAAATGTAATGAAATACCTGCGGACCGAGTGCAGATGCGACCGCCGACTTACATGTGTAACCATGGCTCTATAGTAACTAACTTACTGTAACATGTGTAACCATGGCTCTATAGTAACTACAAACTTACATGTGTAACCATGGCTCTATAGTAACTAACGTACTGTAACATGTGTAACCATGGCTCTATAGTAACTACTAACTTACATGTGTAACCATGGCTCTATAGTAACTACTAACTTACTGTAACATGTGTAACCATGGCTCTATAGTAACTAACTTACTGTAACATGTGTAACCATGGCTCTATAGTAACTACAAACTTACATGTGTAACCATGGCTCTATAGTAACTAACTTACTGTAACATGTGTAACCATGGCTCTATAGTAACTAACTTACTGTACCGTGTGTAACCATGGCTCTATAGTAACTAACTTACTGTACCGTGTGTAACCATGGCTCTATAGTAACTAACTTACTGTAACATGTGTAACCATGGCTCTATAGTAACTAACTTACTGTAACATGTGTAACCATGGCTCTATAGTAACTAACTTACTGTAACATGTGTAACCATGGCTCTATAGTAACTAACTTACTGTAACATGTGTAACCATGGCTCTATAGTAACTACTAACTTACATGTGTAACCATGGCTCTATAGTAACTAACGTACTGTAACATGTGTAACCATGGCTCTATAGTAACTACAAACTTACATGTGTAACCATGGCTCTATAGTAACTAACTTACTGTAACATGTGTAACCATGGCTCTATAGTAACTAACTTACTGTAACGTGTGTAACCATGGCTCTATAGTAACTACTAACTTACTGTAACATGTGTAACCATGGCTCTATAGTAACTAACTTACTGTAACGTGTGTAACCATGGCTCTATAGTAACTACTAACTTACTGTAACATGTGTAACCATGGCTCTATAGTAACTAACTTACTGTAACGTGTGTAACCATGGCTCTATAGTAACTAACTTACTGTAACATGTGTAACCATGGCTCTATAGTAACTAACTTACTGTAACGTGTGTAACCATGGCTCTATAGTAACTGACGTACTGTAACATGTGTAACCATGGCTCTATAGTAACTAACTTACTGTAACATGTGTAACCATGGCTCTATAGTAACTAACTTACTGTAACATGTGTAACCATGGCTCTATAGTAACTAACTTACTGTAACATGTGTAACCGTGGCTCTATAGTAACTAACTTACATGTGTAACCATGGCTCTATAGTAACTAACTTACTGTAACATGTGTAACCATGGCTCTATAGTAACTAACTTACTGTAACATGTGTAACCATGGCTCTATAGTAACTACTAACTTACTGTAACATGTGTAACCATGGCTCTATAGTAACTAACGTACTGTAACATGTGTAACCATGGCTCTATAGTAACTACTAACTTACTGTAACATGTGTAACCATGGCGTTATAGTAACTAACTTACTGTAACATGTGTAACCATGGCTCTATAGTAACTACTAACTTACTGTAACATGTGTAACCATGGCTCTATAGTAACTAACGTACTGTAACATGTGTAACCATGGCTCTATAGTAACTACTAACTTACTGTAACATGTGTAACCATGGCTCTATAGTAACTACTAACTTACTGTAACATGTGTAACCATGGCTCTATAGTAACTAACTTACTGTAACATGTGTAACCATGGCTCTATAGTAACTAACTTACTGTAACATGTGTAACCATGGCTCTATAGTAACTAACTTACTGTAACATGTGTAACCATGGCTCTATAGTAACTACTAACCTACATGTGTAACCATGGCTCTATATAGTAACTAACGCACTGTAACATGTGTAACCATGGCTCTATAGTAACTACAAACTTACATGTGTAACCATGGCTCTATAGTAACTAACTTACTGTAACATGTGTAACCATGGCTCTATAGTAACTAACTTACTGTAACGTGTGTAACCATGGCTCTATAGTAACTACTAACTTACTGTAACATGTGTAACCATGGCTCTATAGTAACTAACTTACTGTAACGTGTGTAACCATGGCTCTATAGTAACTACTAACTTACTGTAACATGTGTAACCATGGCTCTATAGTAACTAACTTACTGTAACTGTGTAACCATGGCTCTATATAGTAACTAACTTACTTAACATGTAACCATGGCTCTATAGTAACTAACTTACTGTAACGTGTGTAACCATGGCTCTATAGTAACTACTAACTTACTGTAACATGTGTAACCATGGCTCTATAGTAACTAACTTACTGTAACATGTGTAACCATGGCTCTATAGTAACTAACTTACTGTAACGTGTGTAACCATGGCTCTATAAACCAACTTTACTGTAACATGTGTAACTCTATAGTAACTAACTACTGCAACTGTGTAACCATGGCTATACATGTGTAACCATGGCTCTATAGTAACTAACTTACTGTAACGTGTGTAACCATGGCTCTATAGTAACTAACTTACTGTAACATGGCTCTATAGTAACTAACTTACTGTAACATGTGTAACCATGGCTCTATAGTAACTAACTTACTGTAACATGTGTAACCATGGCTCTATAGTAACTAACTTACTGTAACATGTGTAACCATGGCTCTATAGTAACTACTAACTTACTGTAACATGTGTAACCATGGCTCTATAGTAACTAACTTACTGTAACGTGTGTAACCATGGCTCTATAGTAACTAACTTACTGTAACATGTGTAACCATGGCTCTATAGTAACTAACTTACTGTAACATGTGTAACCATGGCTCTATAGTAACTACTAACTTACTGTAACATGTGTAACCATGGCTCTATAGTAACTAACTTACTGTAACGTGTGTAACCATGGCTCTATAGTAACTAACTTACTGTAACATGTGTAACCATGGCTCTATAGTAACTAAACTTACTGTAACATGTGTAACCATGGCTCTATAGTAACTAACTTACTGTAACATGTGTAACCATGGCTCTGTAGTAACTGTAACTCTCCCTCTCCACTCTCCTCTCTCCACTCTCCTCTCTCTCCTTCCCGTAGGTAACTGATAAAGGCTCTCTGACAGCTGAGGAGTTTGCCAAGCTGCTCGGTCTCTCTGTTCTTCTGTCTAAAGAAAGGTAGGTACCACTACTCACTCTCTAGTCCCTGACTGGATATAGAACTACAACTGTCCTGATTATTGTTGATAACACACAATGTGAACAGAAGTATGCGGACACTTGTTCGTCAAACATCTCCTTCCAAAATCATAGGTGGCTGGTAGCCTAGTGGTTAGAGTGGAGGGGCGGCAGGTAGCCTAGTGGTTAGAGTGTAGGGAGGCAGGTAGCCTAGTGGTTAGAGTGGAGGGGAGGCAGGGTAGCCTAGTGGTTAGAGTGGAGGGGCGGCAGGTAGCCTAGTGGTTAGAGTGTAGGGGAGGCAGGTAGCCTAGTGGTTAGAGTGGAGGGGTGGCAGGTAGCCTAGTGGTTAGAGGGAGGGGTGGCAGGGTAGCCTAGTGGTTAGAGGGAGGGGCGGCAGGTAGCCTAGTGGTTAGAGTGTAGGGGCGGCAGGTAGCCTAGTGGTTAGAGTGGAGGGGAGGCAGGTAGCCTAGTGGTTAGAGGGAGGGGCGGCAGGTAGCCTAGTGGTTAGAGGGAGGGGCGGCAGGTAGCCTAGTGGTTAGAGTGGAGGGGCGGCAGGGTAGCCTAGTGGTTAGAGTGGAGGGGCGGCAGGTAGCCTAGTGGTTAGAGTGGAGGGGGAGGCAGGTAGCCTAGTGGTTAGAGGGAGGGGCGGCAGGGTAGCCTAGTGGTTAGAGTGGGGGGCAGGTAGCCTAGTGGTTAGAGTAGGGGAGGCAGGTAGCCTAGTGGTTAGAGTGGAGGGAGGCAGGTAGCCTAGTGGTTAGAGTGGAGGGGTGGCAGGTAGCCTAGTGGTTAGAGTGGAGGGGCGGCAGGTAGCCTAGTGGTTAGAGTGTAGGGGAGGCAGGTAGCCTAGTGGTTAGAGTGGAGGGGTGGCAGGTAGCCTAGTGGTTAGAGGGAGGGGCGGCAGGTAGCCTAGTGGTTAGAGTGTAGGGGAGGCAGGTAGCCTAGTGGTAAGAGTGTTGGACTAGTAACCGAAAGGTTGCTGGATCGAATTCCCGAGCTGACAGGGTAAAAATCTGTCGTTCTGCCCCTGAACAAGGCAGTCAACCCACTGTTCCTAGACCGTCATTGTAAATAATAAATTGTTCTTAACTGACTTGCCTCGTTAAATAACGGTAAAATTAAACATTTAAACATTTTTAAAAAATGTTATATGGAGTTGGTCCCCCCCTTCACTGCTATAACAGCCTCCACTCTTCTGGGAAGTCTTTCCACTAGATGTTGGAACATTGCTGCTATAACAGCCTCCTCTCTTCTGGGAAGGCTTTCCACTAGATGTTGGAACATTGCTGCTATAACAGCCTCCACTCTTCTGGGAAGGCTTTCCACTAGATGTTGGAACATTGCTGCTATAACAGTCTCCACTCTTCTGGGAAGGCTTTCCACTAGATGTTGGAACATTGCTGCTATAACAGCCTCCACTCTTCTGGGAAGGCTTTCCACTAGATGTTGGAACATTGCTGCTATAACAGCCTCCTCTCTTCTGGGAAGGCTTTCCACTAGATGTTGGAACATTGCTGCTATAACAGCCTCCACTCTTCTGGGAAGGCTTTCCACTAGATGTTGGAACATTGCTGCTATAACAGCCTCCACTCTTCTGGGAAGTCTTTCCACTAGATGTTGGAACATTGCTGCTATAACAGCCTCCTCTCTTCTGGGAAGGCTTTCCACTAGATGTTGGAACATTGCTGCTATAACAGCCTCCACTCTTCTGGGAAGGCTTCCACTAGATGTTGGAACATTGCTGCTATAACAGCCTCCTCTCTGGGAAGGCTTTCCACTAGATGTTGGAACATTGCTGCTATAACAGCCTCCACTCTTCTGGGAAGGCTTTCCACTAGATGTTGGAACATTGCTGCTGTAACAGCCTCCACTCTTCTGGGAAGGCTTTCCACTAGATGTTGAAACATTGCTGCTATAACAGCCTCCACTCTTCTGGAAGGCTTTCCACTAGATGTTGAACATTGCTGCTATAACAGCCTCCACTCTTCTGGGAAGGCTTTCCACTAGATGTTGGAACATTGCTGCTATAACAGCCTCCACTCTTCTGGGAAGGCTTTCCACTAGATGTTGGAACATTGCTGCTATAACAGCCTCCACTCTTCTGGGAAGGCTTTCCACTAGATGTTGGAACATTGCTGCTATAACAGCCTCCACTCTTCTGGGAAGGCTTTCCACTAGATGTTGGAACATTGCTGCTATAACAGCCTCCTCTCTTCTGGGAAGGCTTTCCACTAGATGTTGGAACATTGCTGCTATAACAGCCTCCTCTCTTCTGGGAAGGCTTTCCACTAGATGTTGGAACATTGCTGCTATAACAGCCTCCTCTCTTCTGGGAA
>NW_027036772.1:0-15731 GCF_034236695.1 Oncorhynchus nerka | reverse complement strand
GTATCTGGTCTGTATAGACTACAGCTGTAACTGGTCTGTATAGACTGTATAGATCTACAGCTGTATCTGGTCTGTATAGACTGTATAGACTACAGCTGTATCTGGTCTCGTATAGACTGTATAGACTACAGCTGTAACTGGTCTGTATAGACTACAGCTGTAACTGGTCTGTATAGACTACAGCTGTATCTGATACTGTATAGACTACAGCTGTATCTGGTCTGTATAGACTGTATAGACTACCAGCTGTATATCTTGGTCTGTATAGACTGTATAGACTACAGCTGTATCTGGTCTGTATAGACTACAGCTGTAACTGGTCTGTATAGACTGTATAGACTACAGCTGTATCTGGTCTGTATAGACTACAGCTGTATCTGGTCTGTATAGACTACATGCTCGTAACTGGTCTGTATAGACTACAAGCTGTATCTGGTCTGTATAGACTACAGCTGTAACTGGTCTGTATAGACTGTATAGACTACAGCTGTATCTGGTCTGTATAGACTGTATGACTCAGCTGTAACTGGTCTGTATAGACTGTATAGACTACAGCTGTATCTGGTCTATAGACTATATGACTACAGCTGTATCTGGTCTGCTTATAGACTACAGCTGTATCTGGTCTGTATAGACTACAGCTGTAACTGGTCTGTATAGACTGTATAGACTACAGCTGTATCTGGTCTGTATAGACTACAGCTGTAACTGAGTCTGTACATAGACTACAGCTGTATCTGGTCTGTATAGACTACAGCTGTATCTGGTCTGTATAGACTACACAGCTGTATCTGGTCTGTATAGACTGTATAGACTACAGCTGTATCTGTCTGTAGACTGTATAGACTACAGCTGTATCTGGTCTGTATAGACTACAGCTGTAACTGGTCTGTATAGACTACAGCTGTATCTGGTCTGTATAGACTACAGACTGCAACTGTGTCTGTAGTCTGTATAGACTACAACTGTAACTGGTCTGTATAGACTACAGCTGTATCTGGTCTGTATAGACTACAGCTGTAACTGGTCTGTATAGACTGTATAGACTACAACTGTAACTGGTCTGTATAGACTGTATAGACTACAGCTGTAACTGGTCTGTATAGACTGTATAGACTACAGCTGTAACTGGTCTGTATAGACTACAGCTGTAACTGGTCTGTATAGACTACAGCTGTATCTGGTCTGTATAGACTACAGCTGTAACTGGTCTGTATAGACTGTATAGACTACAGCTGTAACTGGTCTGTATAGACTACAGCTGTAACTGGTCTGTATAGACTGTATAGACTACAGTATAGACCCAGTATAGACTACAGCTGTATCTGGTCTGTATAGACTGTATAGACTACAGCTGTAACTGGTCTGTATAGACTACAGTTGTAACTGGTCTGTATAGACTGTATAGACTACAGCTGTAACTGGTCTGTATAGACTACAGCTGTAACTGGTCTGTAATAGACTACAGCTGTAACTGGTCTGTATAGACTACAGCTGTAACTGGTCTGTATAGACTACAGCTGTATCTGGTCTGTATAGACTACAGCTGTATCTGGTCTGTATAGACTACAGCTGTATCTGGTCTGTATAGACTACAGCTGTAACTGGTCTGTATAGACTACAGCTGTATCTGGTCTGTATAGACTACAGCTGTAACTGGTCTGTATAGACTACATCTGTAACTGGTCTGTATAGACTACAGCTGTATCTGGTCTGTATGGACTGCAGATGTATCTGGTCTGTATAGACTGTATAGACTACAGCTGTAACTGGTCTGTATAGACTGTATAGACTACAGCTGTATCTGGTCTGTATAGACTGTATAGACTACAGCTGTATCTGGTCTGTATAGACTACAGCTGTATCTGGTCTGTATAGACTGTATAGACTACAGCTGTAACTGGTCTGTATAGACTACATCTGTATCTGGTCTGTATAGACTACAGCTGTAACTGGTCTGTATAGACTGTATAGACTACAGCTGTATCTGGACTGTATAGACTACAGCTGTATCTGGTCTGTATAGACTGTATAGACTACAGCTGTATCTGGTCTGTATAGACTACAGCTGTATCTGGTCTGTATAGACTACATCTGTATCTGGTCTGTATAGACTACAGCTGTATCTGGTCTGTATAGACTGTATAGACTACAGCTGTATCTGGTCTGTATAGACTACAGCTGTAACTGGTCTGTATAGACTGTATAGACTACAGCTGTATCTGGTCTGTATAGACTACAGCTGTAACTGGTCTGTATAGACTGTATAGACTACAGCTGTATCTGGTCTGTATAGACTACAGCTGTATCTGGTCTGTATAGACTACAGCTGTATCTGGTCTGTATAGACTACATCTGTAACTGGTCTGTATAGACTACAGCTGTATCTGGTCTGTATAGACTACAGCTGTAACTGGTCTGTATAGACTGTATAGACTACAGCTGTATCTGGTCTGTATAGACTGTATAGACTACAGCTGTATCTGGTCTGTATAGACTGTATAGACTACAGCTGTATCTGGTCTGTATAGACTGTATAGACTACAGCTGTAACTGGTCTGTATAGACTACAGCTGTATCTGGTCTGTATAGACTACAGCTGTATCTGGTCTGTATAGACTGTATAGACTACAACTGTATCTGGTCTGTATAGACTACAACTGTAACTGGTCTGTATAGACTACAGCTGTATCTGGTCTGTATAGACTACAGCTGTAACTGGTCTGTATAGACTGTATAGACTACAACTGTAACTGGTCTGTATAGACTGTATAGACTACAGCTGTAACTGGTCTGTATAGACTGTATAGACTACAGCTGTAACTGGTCTGTATAGACTACAGCTGTAACTGGTCTGTATAGACTACAGCTGTATCTGGTCTGTATAGACTACAGCTGTAACTGGTCTGTATAGACTGTATAGACTACAGCTGTAACTGGTCTGTATAGACTACAGCTGTAACTGGTCTGTATAGACTGTATAGACTACAGTATAGACCCAGTATAGACTACAGCTGTATCTGGTCTGTATAGACTGTATAGACTACAGCTGTAACTGGTCTGTATAGACTACAGTTGTAACTGGTCTGTATAGACTGTATAGACTACAGCTGTAACTGGTCTGTATAGACTACAGCTGTAACTGGTCTGTAATAGACTACAGCTGTAACTGGTCTGTATAGACTACAGCTGTAACTGGTCTGTATAGACTACAGCTGTATCTGGTCTGTATAGACTACAGCTGTATCTGGTCTGTATAGACTACAGCTGTATCTGGTCTGTATAGACTACAGCTGTAACTGGTCTGTATAGACTACAGCTGTATCTGGTCTGTATAGACTACAGCTGTAACTGGTCTGTATAGACTACATCTGTAACTGGTCTGTATAGACTACAGCTGTATCTGGTCTGTATGGACTGCAGATGTATCTGGTCTGTATAGACTGTATAGACTACAGCTGTAACTGGTCTGTATAGACTGTATAGACTACAGCTGTATCTGGTCTGTATAGACTGTATAGACTACAGCTGTATCTGGTCTGTATAGACTACAGCTGTATCTGGTCTGTATAGACTGTATAGACTACAGCTGTAACTGGTCTGTATAGACTACATCTGTATCTGGTCTGTATAGACTACAGCTGTAACTGGTCTGTATAGACTGTATAGACTACAGCTGTATCTGGTCTGTATAGACTGTATAGACTACAGCTGTATCTGGTCTGTATAGACTGTATAGACTACAGCTGTATCTGGTCTGTATAGACTACAGCTGTATCTGGTCTGTATAGACTACAGCTGTATCTGGTCTGTATAGCTAAGCTGTAACTGGTACTGATGACTACAGCTGTATAGACTGCGTCTGGCTATACTGGTCTGTATAGACTGTATAGACTGCTAACTGGTCTGTATAGACTGTATAGACTACAGCTGTAACTGGTCTGTATAGACTACAGCTGTATCTGGTCTGTATAGACTACAGCTGTAACTGGTCTGTATAGACTACAGCTGTAACTGGTCTGTATAGACTACAGCTGTAACTGGTCTGTATAGACTACAGCTGTAACTGGTCTGTATAGACTGTATAGACTACAGTATAGACCCAGTATAGACTACAGCTGTATCTGGTCTGTATAGACTGTATAGACTACAGCTGTAACTGGTCTGTATAGACTACAGCTGTATCTGGTCTGTATAGACTACAGCTGTAACTGGTCTGTATAGACTGTATAGACTACAGCTGTATCTGGTCTGTATAGACTGTATAGACTACAGCTGTATCTGGTCTGTATAGACTGTATAGACTACAGCTGTATCTGGTCTGTATAGACTACAGCTGTATCTGGTCTGTATAGACTGTATAGACTACAGCTGTAACTGGTCTGTATAGACTACAGCTGTATCTGGTCTGTATAGACTACAGCTGTAACTGGTCTGTATAGACTACAGCTGTAACTGGTCTGTATAGACTGTATAGACTACAACTGTATCTGGTCTGTATAGACTACAACTGTAACTGGTCTGTATAGACTACAGCTGTATCTGGTCTGTATAGACTACAGCTGTAACTGGTCTGTATAGACTAGTATAGACTACAGCTGTAACTGGTCTGTATAGACTACAGCTGTATCTGGTCTGTATAGACTACAGCTGTAAACTGGTCTGTATAGACTGTATAGACTACAGCTGTAACTGGTCTGTATAGACACAGCTGTAACTGGCCTGTATAGACTACAGCTGTATCTGGTCTGTATAGACTGTATACTACAGCTGTAACTGGTCTGTATAGACTACAGCTGTAACTGGTCTGTATAGACTACAGCTGTAACTGGTCTGTATAGACTACAGCTATGTCTGTATAGACTACAGCTGTAACTGGTCTGTATAGATCATAGACTACAGCTGTAACTGGTTGCAGACTACAGCTGTATCTGGTCTGTATAGACTAAGCTAACTGGTCTGTATAGACTACAGCTGTATCTGGTCTGTATAGACTACAGCTGTAGACTGGTCTGTATAGACTGCAGCTGCTGGCTGCATAGACTACAGCTGTATCTGGTCTGTATAGACTACAGCTGTAACTGGTCTGTATAGACTGTACTAGACCACAGCTGTAACTGGTCTGTATAGACTACAGCTGTAATCGGTCTGTAGACTACAGCTGTACTGGTCTGTAGTAGACTACAGCTGTATCTGGTCTGATAGACTACAGCATGCATCTGGTCTGTATAGACTACAGCTGTAACTGGTCTGTATAGACTGTATAGACTACAGCTGTACTGGTCTGAGCAGCTCAACTGAAGGTCTGTATAGCTACAGCTGTACTGGTCTGTATAGACTGCTATAGACTACAGCTGTAACTGGTCTGTATAGACTGTATAGACTACAGCTGTAACTGGTCTGTATGACGTATGACTACAGCTGTAACTGCTATAGACTGTATAGACTACAGCTGTAACTGGTCTGTATAGACTACAGCTGTAACTGGTCTGTATAGACTACAGCTGTATCTGGTCTGTATAGACTACAGCTGTAACTGGTCTGTATAGACTGTATAGACTACAGCTGTAACTGGTCTGTATAGACTACAGCTGTAACTGGTCTGTATAGACTACAGCTGTAACTGGTCTGTATAGACTGTATAGACTACAGTATAGACCCAGTATAGACTACAGCTGTATCTGGTCTGTATAGACTGTATAGACTACAGCTGTAACTGGTCTGTATAGACTACAGCTGTAACTGGTCTGTATAGACTGTATAGACTACAGCTGTAACTGGTCTGTATAGACTACAGCTGTAACTGGTCTGTATAGACTACAGCTGTATCTGGTCTGTATAGACTACAGCTGTATCTGGTCTGTATAGACTACAGCTGTAACTGGTCTGTATAGACTACAGCTGTAACTGGTCTTTATAGACTACAGCTGTAACTGGTCTGTATAGACTGTATAGACTACAGCTGTATCTGGTCTGTATAGACTGTATAGACTACAGCTGTAACTGGTCTGTATAGACTGTATAGACTACAGCTGTAACTGGTCTGTATAGACTACAGCTGTAACTGGTCTGTATAGACTACAGCTGTAACTGGTCTGTATAGACTACAGCTGTAACTGGTCTGTATAGACTACAGCTGTATCTGGTCTGTATAGACTACAGCTGTATCTGGTCTGTATAGACTGTATAGACTACAGCTGTATCTGGTCTGTATAGACTACAGCTGTAACTGGTCTGTATAGACTACAGCTGTATCTGGTCTGTATAGACTACAGCTGTAACTGGTCTGTATAGACTACATCTGTAACTGGTCTGTATAGACTACAGCTGTAACTGGTCTGTATAGACTACAGCTGTATCTGGTCTGTATAGACTACAGCTGTAACTGGTCTGTATAGACTACAGCTGTAACTAGTCTGTATAGACTGTATAGACTACAGCTGTATCTGGTCTGTATAGACTGTATAGACTACATCTGTAACTGGTCTGTATAGACTACAGCTGTAACTGGTCTGTATAGACTACAGCTGTATCTGGTCTTTATAGACTACAGCTGTATCTGGCCTGTATGGACTGCAGATGTATCTGGTCTGTATAGACTGTATAGACTACAGCTGTAACTGGTCTGTATAGACTACAGCTGTATCTGGTCTGTATAGACTACAGCTGTAACTGGTCTGTATAGACTACATCTGTAACTGGTCTGTATAGACTACAGCTGTAACTGGTCTGTATAGACTACAGCTGTATCTGGTCTGTATAGACTACAGCTGTAACTGGTCTGTATAGACTACAGCTGTAACTAGTCTGTATAGACTGTATAGACTACAGCTGTATCTGGTCTGTATAGACTGTATAGACTACATCTGTAACTGGTCTGTATAGACTACAGCTGTAACTGGTCTGTATAGACTACAGCTGCATCAGACTACAGCTGTATCTGGCCTGTATGGACTGCAGATGTATCTGGTCTGTATAGACTGTATAGACTACAGCTGTAACTGGTCTGTATAGACTACAGCTGTATCTGGTCTGTATAGACTACAGCTGTAACTGGTCTGTATAGACTGTATAGACTACAACTGTATCTGGTCTGTATAGACTACAACTGTAACTGGTCTGTATAGACTGTATAGACTACAGCTGTAACTGGTCTGTATAGACTACAGCTGTATCTGGTCTGTATAGACTACAGCTGTAACTGGTCTGTATAGACTGTATAGACTACAGTATAGACCCAGTATAGACTACAGCTGTATCTGGTCTGTATAGACTGTATAGACTACAGCTGTAACTGGTCTGTATAGACTACAGCTGTAACTGGTCTGTATAGACTGTATAGACTACAGCTGTAACTGGTCTGTATAGACTACAGCTGTAACTGGTCTGTATAGACTACAGCTGTAACTGGTCTGTATAGACTACAGCTGTATCTGGTCTCTATAGACTGTATAGACTACAGCTGTATCTGGTCTGTATAGACTGTATAGACTACAGCTGTAACTGGTCTGTATAGACTGTATAGACTACAGCTGTAACTGGTCTGTATAGACTACAGCTGTATCTGGTCTGTATAGACTACAGCTGTAACTGATCTGTATAGACTGTATAGACTACAGCTGTATCTGGTCTGTATAGACTGTATAGACTACAGCTGTATCTGGTCTGTATAGACTGTATAGACTACAGCTGTAACTGGTCTGTATAGACTACAGCTGTAACTGGTCTGTATAGACTGTATAGACTACAGTATAGACCCAGTATAGACTACAGCTGTATCTGGTCTGTATAGACTACAGCTGTAACTGGTCTGTATAGACTGTATAGACTACAGCTGTAACTGGTCTGTATAGACTACAGCTGTAACTGGTCTGTATAGACTGTATAGACTACAGTATAGACCCAGTATAGACTACAGCTGTATCTGGTCTGTATAGACTGTATAGACTACAGCTGTAACTGGTCTGTATAGACTACAGCTGTAACTGGTCTGTATAGACTGTATAGACTACAGCTGTAACTGGTCTGTATAGACTACAGCTGTAACTGGTCTGTATAGACTACAGCTGTAACTGGTCTGGTATAGGTCTGTATAGACTACAGCCTGTATAGACTACAGCTGTATCTGGTCTGTATAGACTACAGCTGTAACTGGTCTGTATAGACTACAGCTGTATCTGGTCTGTATAGACTACAGCTGTAACTGGTCTGTATAGACTACATCTGTAACTGGTCTGTATAGACTACAGCTGTATCTGGTCTGTATGGACTGCAGATGTATCTGGTCTGTATAGACTGTATAGACTACAGCTGTAACTGGTCTGTATAGACTGTATAGACTACAGCTGTATCTGGTCTGTATAGACTGTATAGACTACAGCTGTATCTGGTCTGTATAGACTACAGCTGTATCTGGTCTGTATAGACTGTATAGACTACAGCTGTAACTGGTCTGTATAGACTACATCTGTATCTGGTCTGTATAGACTACAGCTGTAACTGGTCTGTATAGACTGTATAGACTACAGCTGTATCTGGTCTGTATAGACTGTATAGACTACAGCTGTATCTGGTCTGTATAGACTGTATAGACTACAGCTGTATCTGGTCTGTATAGACTCAGCAGACTACAGCTGCATTCACGCTGTAACTGGTCTGTATAGACTGCAAGGTATCTCTACAGCTGCATTCGGTCTGTACAGACCGCTGTGCCGTAACTGGTCTGTATAGACCGTAAGGTAGACCACAGCTGTATCTGGTCTGTATAGACCACAGCTGTATCTGGTCTGTATAGACTACAGCTGCATCTGGTCTGGCAGACTACATCTGTAACTGTCTGTATAGACCACAGCTGTATCTGGTCTGTATAGACTGTAACTGGTCTGTATAGACAGCTGTAACTGGTCTGTATAGACTACAGTTGTAACTGGTCTGTATAGACTGTATAGACTACAGCTGTAACTGGTCTGTATAGACTGTATAGACTACAGCTGTAACTGGTCTGTATAGACTACAGCTGTATCTGGTCTGTATAGACCGTATTACAACTGTATCTGGTCAACCGTAACTAGACTACAACTCGTAACTGGTCTGTATAGACTACAGCTGTATCTGGTCTGTATAGACTGTATAGACTACAGCTGTAACTGGTCTGTATAGACTGTATAGACTACAACTGTAACTGGTCTGTATAGACTGTATAGACTACAGCTGTAACTGGTCTGTATAGACTACAGCTGTAACTGGTCTGTATAGACTACAGCTGTATCTGGTCTGTATAGACTACAGCTGTAACTGGTCTGTATAGACTGTATAGACTACAGCTGTAACTGGTCTGTATAGACTACAGCTGTAACTGGTCTGTATAGACTGTATAGACTACAGTATAGACCCAGTATAGACTACAGCTGTATCTGGTCTGTATAGACTGTATAGACTACAGCTGTAACTGGTCTGTATAGACTACAGTTGTAACTGGTCTGTATAGACTGTATAGACTACAGCTGTAACTGGTCTGTATAGACTGTATAGACTACAGCTGTAACTGGTCTGTATAGACTACAGCTGTATCTGGTCTGTATAGACTACAGCTGTATCTGGTCTGTATAGACTACAGCTGTATCTGGTCTGTATAGACTACAGCTGTATCTGGTCTGTATAGACTACAGCTGTAACTGGTCTGTATAGACTACAGCTGTATCTGGTCTGTATAGACTGCTGTAACTGGTCTGTATAGACTACATCTGTAACTGGTCTGTATAGACTACAGCTGTATCTGGTCTGTATGGACTGCAGATGTATCTGGTCTGTATAGACTGTATAGACTACAGCTGTAACTGGTCTGTATAGACTGTATAGACTACAGCTGTATCTGGTCTGTATAGACTGTATAGACTACAGCTGTATCTGGTCTGTATAGACTACAGCTGTATCTGGTCTGTATAGACTGTATAGACTGCTGTAACTGGTCTGTATAGACTACATCTGTATCTGGTCTGTATAGACTACAGCTGTATCTGGTCTGTATAGACTGTATAGACTACAGCTGTATCTGGTCTGTATAGACTACAGCTGTAACTGGTCTGTATAGACTGTATAGACTACAACTGCATTCCGGTCTGTATAGACTACAACTGTAACTGGTCTGTATAGCTGTATATTTAACTGGTCTGTATAGACTGGTCTGTATACCGGTCTGTATAGACTACAGCTGCAACTGGTCTGTATAGACCACAGCTGTAACTGGTCTGTATAGACTACAGCTGTAACTGGTCTGCTATGAGTATAGACTACAGCTGTAACTGGTCTGTATAGACTACAGCTGTAACTGGTCTGTATATAGACTGTAACTGTTCTGTACAGTATAGACCCTACAGTATAGACTACAGCCATCTGGTCTGTATAGACTGTATAGACTACAGCTGTAACTGGTCTGTGTATAGACTACAGCTGTATCTGTCTGTATAGACTGCAGCTGTAATCAGTCCATAGACTGTATGAACTGCATCTGGTCTGTATAGACTGTATAGACTACAGTTGTAACTGGTCTGTATAGACTGTATAGACTACAGCTGTAACTGGTCTGTATAGACTACAGCTGTAACTGGTCTGTATAGACTGTATAGACTACAGCTGTAACTGGTCTGTATAGACTACAGCTGTATCTGGTCTGTATAGACTACAGCTGTAACTGGTCTGTATAGACTACAGCTGTAACTGGTCTGTATAGACTGTATAGACTACAGCTGTAACTGGTCTGTATAGACTGTATAGACTACAACTGTATCTGGTCTGTATAGACTACAACTGTAACTGGTCTGTATAGACTACAGCTGTATCTGGTCTGTATAGACTACAGCTGTAACTGGTCTGTATAGACTGTATAGACTACAACTGTAACTGGTCTGTATAGACTGTATAGACTACAGCTGTAACTGGTCTGTATAGACTGTATAGACTACAGCTGTAACTGGTCTGTATAGACTACAGCTGTAACTGGTCTGTATAGACTACAGCTGTATCTGGTCTGTATAGACTACAGCTGTAACTGGTCTGTATAGACTGTATAGACTACAGCTGTAACTGGTCTGTATAGACTACAGCTGTAACTGGTCTGTATAGACTGTATAGACTACAGTATAGACCCAGTATAGACTACAGCTGTATCTGGTCTGTATAGACTGTATAGACTACAGCTGTAACTGGTCTGTATAGACTGTATAGACTACAGCTGTAACTGGTCTGTATGAGACTACAGCTGTAACTGGTCTGTATAGACTACAGCTGTAACTGGTCTGTATAGACTACAGCTGTATCTGGTCTGTATAGACTACAGCTGTATCTGGTCTGTATAGACTACAGCTGTAACTGGTCTGTATAGACTACAGCTGTATCTGGTCTGTATAGACTACAGCTGTATCTGGTCTGTATAGACTACAGCTGTAACTGGTCTGTATAGACTACAGCTGTAACTGGTCTGTATAGACTACATCTGTAACTGGTCTGTATAGACTACAGCTGTATCTGGTCTGTATGGACTGCAGATGTATCTGGTCTGTATAGACTGTATAGACTACAGCTGTAACTGGTCTGTATAGACTGTATAGACTACAGCTGTATCTGGTCTGTATAGACTGTATAGACTACAGCTGTATCTGGTATGTATAGACTACAGCTGTATCTGGTCTGTATAGACTGTATAGACTACAGCTGTAACTGGTCTGTATAGACTACATCTGTATCTGGTCTGTATAGACTACAGCTGTATCTGGTCTGTATAGACTGTATAGACTACAGCTGTATCTGGTCTGTATAGACTACAGCTGTATCTGGTCTGTATAGACTGTATAGACTACAGCTGTAACTGGTCTGTATAGACTACAGCTGTAACTGGTCTGTATAGACTACAGCTGTATCTGGTCTGTATAGACTACAGCTGTAACTGGTCTGTATAGACTGTATAGACTACAACTGTATCTGGTCTGTATAGACTACAGCTGTAACTGGTCTGTATAGACTGTATAGACTACAACTGTATCTGGTCTGTATAGACTACAACTGTAACTGGTCTGTATAGACTACAGCTGTATCTGGTCTGTATAGACTACAGCTGTAACTGGTCTGTATAGACTGTATAGACTACAACTGTAACTGGTCTGTATAGACTGTATAGACTACAGCTGTAACTGGTCTGTATAGACTGTATAGACTACAGCTGTAACTGGTCTGTATAGACTACAGCTGTAACTGGTCTGTATAGACTACAGCTGTATCTGGTCTGTATAGACTACAGCTGTAACTGGTCTGTATAGACTGTATAGACTACAGCTGTAACTGGTCTGTATAGACTACAGCTGTAACTGGTCTGTATAGACTACAGCTGTAACTGGTCTGTATAGACTGTATAGACTACAGTATAGACCCAGTATAGACTACAGCTGTATCTGGTCTGTATAGACTGTATAGACTACAGCTGTAACTGGTCTGTATAGACTACAGTTGTAACTGGTCTGTATAGACTGTATAGACTACAGCTGTAACTGGTCTGTATAGACTACAGCTGTAACTGGTCTGTATAGACTACAGCTGTATCTGGTCTGTATAGACTACAGCTGTATCTGGTCTGTATAGACTACAGCTGTAACTGGTCTGTATAGACTACAGCTGTAACTGGTCTTTATAGACTACAGCTGTAACTGGTCTGTATAGACTGTATAGACTACAGCTGTATCTGGTCTGTATAGACTGTATAGACTACAGCTGTAACTGGTCTGTATAGACTGTATAGACTACAGCTGTAACTGGTCTGTATAGACTACAGCTGTAACTGGTCTGTATAGACTACAGCTGTAACTGGTCTGTATAGACTACAGCTGTAACTGGTCTGTATAGACTACAGCTGTATCTGGTCTGTATAGACTACAGCTGTATCTGGTCTGTATAGACTGTATAGACTACAGCTGTATCTGGTCTGTATAGACTACAGCTGTAACTGGTCTGTATAGACTACAGCTGTATCTGGTCTGTATAGACTACAGCTGTAACTGGTCTGTATAGACTGTATAGACTACAGCTGTAACTGGTCTGTATAGACTACAGCTGTAACTAGTCTGTATAGACTGTATAGACTACAGCTGTATCTGGTCTGTATAGACTGTATAGACTACATCTGTAACTGGTCTGTATAGACTACAGCTGTAACTGGTCTGTATAGACTACAGCTGTATCTGGTCTTTATAGACTACAGCTGTATCTGGCCTGTATGGACTGCAGATGTATCTGGTCTGTATAGACTGTATAGACTACAGCTGTAACTGGTCTGTATAGACTACAGCTGTATCTGGTCTGTATAGACTACAGCTGTAACTGGTCTGTATAGACTGTATAGACTACAACTGTATCTGGTCTGTATAGACTACAACTGTAACTGGTCTGTATAGACTGTATAGACTACAGCTGTAACTGGTCTGTATAGACTACAGCTGTATCTGGTCTGTATAGACTACAGCTGTAACTGGTCTGTATAGACTGTATAGACTACAGTATAGACCCAGTATAGACTACAGCTGTATCTGGTCTGTATAGACTGTATAGACTACAGCTGTAACTGGTCTGTATAGACTACAGCTGTAACTGGTCTGTATAGACTGTATAGACTACAGCTGTAACTGGTCTGTATAGACTACAGCTGTAACTGGTCTGTATAGACTACAGCTGTAACTGGTCTGTATAGACTACAGCTGTATCTGGTCTCTATAGACTGTATAGACTACAGCTGTATCTGGTCTGTATAGACTGTATAGACTACAGCTGTAACTGGTCTGTATAGACTGTATAGACTACAGCTGTAACTGGTCTGTATAGACTGTATAGACTACAGCTGTATCTGGTCTGTATAGACTGTATAGACTACAGTTGTAACTGGTCTGTATAGACTGTATAGACTACAGCTGTATCTGGTCTGTATAGACTACAGCTGTAACTGATCTGTATAGACTGTATAGACTACAGCTGTATCTGGTCTGTATAGACTGTATAGACTACAGCTGTATCTGGTCTGTATAGACTGTATAGACTACAGTTGTAACTGGTCTGTATAGACTGTATAGACTACAGCTGTAACTGGTCTGTATAGACTACAGCTGTAACTGGTCTGTATAGACTACAGCTGTATCTGGTCTGTATAGACTGTATAGACTACAGCTGTATCTGGTCTGTATAGACTACAGCTGTAACTGGTCTGTATAGACTACAGCTGTAACTGGTCTGTATAGACTGTATAGACTACAGCTGTATCTGGTCTGTATAGACTGTATAGACTACAGCTGTATCTGGTCTGTATAGACTGTATAGACTACAGCTGTATCTGGTCTGTATAGACTGTATAGACTACAGCTGTAACTGGTCTGTATAGACTGTATAGACTACAGCTGTATCTGGTCTGTATAGACTACAGCTGTAACTGGTCTGTATAGACTGTATAGACTACAGCTGTATCTGGTCTGTATAGACTGTATAGACTACAGCTGTATCTGGTCTGTATAGACTGTATAGACTACAGCTGTAACTGGTCTGTATAGACTACAGCTGTAACTGGTCTGTATAGACTACAGCTGTAACTGGTCTGTATAGACTACAGCTGTATCTGGTCTGTATAGACTACAGCTGTAACTGGTCTGTATAGACTACAGCTGTAACTGGTCTGTATAGACTACAGCTGTAACTGGTCTGTATAGACTACATCTGTATCTGGTCTGTATAGACTACAGCTGTAACTGGTCTGTATAGACTGTATAGACTACAACTGTATCTGGTCTGTATAGACTACAGCTGTAACTGGTCTGTATAGACTACAGCTGTATCTGGTCTGTATAGACTACAGCTGTATCTGGTCTGTATAGACTACAGCTGTAACTGGTCTGTATAGACTGTATAGACTACAGCTGTATCTGGTCTGTATAGACTACAGCTGTAACTGGTCTGTATAGACTACAGCTGTAACTGGTCTGTATAGACTGTATAGACTACATCTGTATCTGGTCTGTATAGACTACAGCTGTAACTGGTCTGTATAGACTGTATAGACTACAGCTGTAACTGGTCTGTATAGACTACAGCTGTAACTGGTCTGTATAGACTACAGCTGTATCTGGTCTGTATAGACTACAGCTGTATCTGGTCTGTATAGACTGTATAGACTACAGCTGTAACTGATCTGTATAGACTACAGCTGTATCTGGTCTGTATAGACTGTATAGACTACAGCTGTAACTGGTCTGTATAGACTACAGCTGTAACTGGTCTGTATAGACTACAGCTGTAACTGGTCTGTATAGACTACAGCTGTATCTGGTCTGTATAGACTACAGCTGTAACTGGTCTGTATAGACTACAGCTGTAACTGGTCTGTATAGACTACAGCTGTAACTGGTCTGTATAGACTGTATAGACTACAGCTGTATCTGGTCTGTATAGACTGTATAGACTACAGCTGTAACTGGTCTTTATAGACTACAGCTGTAACTGGTCTGTATAGACTACAGCTGTACCTGGTCTGTATAGACTACAGCTGTAGAGAGAGAGGGGAGGGAGAGAGAGGAGGGGGAGGGAGGGAGAGAGAGAGAGGGGAGGGAGGGAGAGAGAGGGAGGGGAGGGAGGGAGGGAGGGAGGAGAGGGAGGGAGGGAGGAGAGAGGGAGGGAGGGAGGGAGGGGAGGGAGGGAGAGGGATGGAA
>NW_027036771.1:0-15731 GCF_034236695.1 Oncorhynchus nerka | reverse complement strand
ACAGACAAGAAGGGGGGTCGGCATATGAACTCACCACATTGATGTTAACCAGAGGGGGCTCCACATATGAACTCACCACATTGATGTTAACCAGAGGGGGCTCCACATATTAACTCACCACATTGATGTCCACCAGAGGGGGCTCCACATATTAACTCACCACATTGATGTCCACCAGAGGGGGCTCCACATATTAACTCATCACATTGATGTTAACCAGAGGGGGCTCCACATATTAACTCACCACATTGATGTTAACCAGGGGGGGGGTCGACATATGAACTCACCACATTGATGTTAACCAGAGGGGGCTCCACATATTAACTCACCACATTGATGTCCACCAGAGGGGGCTCCACATATTAACTCACCACATTGATGTTAACCAGAGGGGGCTCCACATATTAACTCACCACATTGATGTTAACCAGAGGGGGCTCCACATATTAACTCATCACATTGATGTTAACCAGAGGGGGCTCCACATATTAACTCACCACATTGATGTTAACCAGAGGGGGCTCCACATATTAACTCACCACATTGATGTCCACCAGAGGGGGCTCCACATATTAACTCACCACATTGATGTTAACCAGAGGGGGCTCCACATATTAACTCACCACATTGATGTCCACCAGAGGGGGCTCCACATATTAACTCACAACATTGATGTTAACCAGAGGGGGCTCCACATATTAACTCACCACATTGATGTTAACCAGAGGGGGCTCCACATATTAACTCACCACATTGATGTTAACCAGAGGGGGCTCCACATATTAACTCACCACATTGATGTTAACCAGGGGGGTCGACATATGAACTCACCACATTGATGTCCACCAGAGGGGGCTCCACATATTAACTCACCACATTGATGTTAACCAGAGGGGGCTCCACATATTAACTCACCACATTGATGTTAACCAGAGGGGGCTCCACATATTAACTCACCACATTGATGTTAACCAGAGGGGGCTCCACATATTAACTCACCACATTGATGTTAACCAGAGGGGCTCCACATATTAACTCACCACATTGATGTTAACCAGAGGGGGCTCCACATATTAACTCACCACATTGATGTTAACCGGGGGGGGGGGGTCGACATATTAACTCACCACATTGATGTTAACCAGAGGGGGCTCCACATATTAACTCACCACATTGATGTCCACCAGAGGGGGCTCCACATATTAACTCACCACATTGATGTTAACCAGAGGGGGCTCCACATATTAACTCACCACATTGATGTTAACCAGAGGGGGCTCCACATATTAACTCACCACATTGATGTCCACCAGAGGGGGCTCCACATATTAACTCACCACATTGATGTCCACCAGAGGGGGCTCCACATATTAACTCACCACATTGATGTTAACCAGGGGGGGGTCGACATATGAACTCACCACATTGATGTCCACCAGAGGGGGCTCCACATATTAACTCACCACATTGATGTTAACCAGAGGGGGCTCCACATATTAACTCACCACATTGATGTCCACCAGAGGGGGCTCCACATATGAACTCACCACATTGATGTCCACCAGAGGGGGCTCCACATATTAACTCACCACATTGATGTTAACCAGAGGGGGCTCCACATATTAACTCACCACATTGATGTCCACCAGAGGGGGCTCCACATATTAACTCACCACATTGATGTTAACCAGGGGGGGCTCCACATATTAACTCACCACATTGATGTTAACCAGAGGGGGCTCCACATATTAACTCACCACATTGATGTTAACCAGAGGGGGCTCCACATATTAACTCACCACATTGATGTTAACCAGAGGGGGCTCCACATATTAACTCACCACATTGATGTTAACCAGAGGGGGCTCCACATATTAACTCACCACATTGATGTTAACCAGGAGGGGTCTACATATGAACTCACCACGTTGATGTCCACCAGGGGGGGCTCGACCGACCCGCCCACTCTCAGCTCCAGAGATTTCATGTTCCTTAGAGCTATCTGCAACACACACACCTTGTTAGACAAGCTCATCCATCATGACTATCTAGGTTTCTAAAATAATGACAGGTAAGACTAGAGGTTATTTAGGTTTCTGAAATAATGACAGGTAAGACTAGAGGTTATTTAGGTTTCTAAAATAATGACAGGTAAGACTAGAGGTTATTTAGGTTTCAGAAATAATGACAGGTAAGACTAGAGGTTATTTAGGTTTCTGAAATAATGACAGGTAAGACTAGAGGTTATTTAGGTTTCTGAAATAATGACAGGTAAGACTAGAGGTTATTTAGGTTTCTGAAATAATGACAGGTAAGACTAGAGGTTATTTAGGTTTCTGAAATAATGACAGGTAAGACTAGAGGTTATTTAGGTTTCTGAAATAATGACAGGTAAGACTAGAGGTTATTTAGGTTTCTGAAATAATGACAGGTAAGACTAGAGGTTATTTAGGTTTCTGAAATAATGACAGGTAAGACTAGAGGTTATTTAGGTTTCTGAAATAATGACAGGTAAGACTAGAGGTTATTTAGGTTTCTGAAATAATGACAGGTAAGACTAGAGGTTATTTAGGTTTCTGAAATAATGACAGGTAAGACTAGAGGTTATTTAGGTTTCTGAAATAATGTAAGAATAGAGGTTATAATTGTCTAATCTACTGTAGGTGTCTAATCTACTGTAGGTGTCTAATCTACTCTAGTTGTCTAATCTACTGTAGGTGTCTAATCTACTCTAGTTGTCTAATCTACTGTAGGTGTCTAATCTACTCTAGTTGTCTAATCTACTGTAGGTGTCTAATCTACTGTAGGTGTCTAATCTACTGTAGGTGTCTAATCTACTCTAGTTGTCTAATCTACTGTAGGTGTCTAATCTACTGTAGGTGTCTAATCTACTGTAGGTGTCTAATCTACTGTAGGTGTCTAATCTACTCTACTTGTCTAATCTACTGTAGGTGTCTAATCTACTGTAGGTGTCTAATCTACTCTAGTTGTCTAATCTACTGTAGGTGTCTAATCTACTGTAGGTGTCTAATCTACTCTAGTTGTCTAATCTACTGTAGGTGTCTAATCTACTGTAGGTGTCTAATCTACTGTAATTGTCTAATGTACTGTAGGTGTCTAATCTACTGTAGGTGTCTAATCTACTGTAATTGTCTAATCTACTGTAGGTGTCTAATCTACTGTAGGTGTCTAATCTACTCTAGTTGTCTAATCTACTGTAGGTGTCTAATCTACTCTAGTTGTCTAATCTACTGTAGGTGTCTAATCTACTGTAGGTGTCTAATCTACTGTAGGTGTCTAATCTACTCTAGTTGTCTAATCTACTGTAGGTGTCTAATCTACTGTAGGTGTCTAATCTACTGTAATTGTCTAATCTACTGTAGGTGTCTAATCTACTGTAGGTGTCTAATCTACTGTAATTGTCTAATCTACTGTAGGTGTCTAATCTACTGTAGGTGTCTAATCTACTCTAGTTGTCTAATCTACTCTAGTTGTCTAATCTACTGTAATTGTCTAATCTACTGTAGGTGTCTAATCTACTGTAGGTGTCTAATCTACTGTAGGTGTCTAATCTACTCTAGTTGTCTAATCTACTCTAGGTGTCTAATCTACTGTAGGTGTCTAATCTACTGTAGGTGTCTAATCTACTCTAGTTGTCTAATCTACTGTAGGTGTCTAATCTACTGTAGGTGTCTAATCTACTCTAGTTGTCTAATCTACTGTAGGTGTCTAATCTACTGTAGGTGTCTAATCTACTGTAATTGTCTAATCTACTGTAGGTGTCTAATCTACTGTAGGTGTCTAATCTACTCTAGTTGTCTAATCTACTCTAGTTGTCCAATCTACTGTAATTGTCTAATCTACTGTGAGTGTCTAATCTACTGTAAGTGTCTAATCTACTGTAGGTGTCTAATCTACTGTAGGTGTCTAATCTACTCTGGTTGTCTAATCTACTGCCAGGTGTCTAATCTACTGTGAGTGTCTAATCTACTGTAGTTGTCTAATCTACTGTAGGTGTCTAATCTACTGTAGGTGTCTAATCTATGGGTGTCTGTCTACTATTAGGTCTACATTGTCTTTCCATGTTTGAGGCTTTGTAATATGTTGTGTGTTTGTAGAACTATAATATGTTGTGTGTTTGTAGAGACTATAATATGTTGTGTGTTTGTAGAGACTTTATGATATGTTGTGTGTTTGTAGAGACTTTACGATATGTTGTGTGTCTGTTTCCTTCACCTCCACTCTGGTGTCAAACTTCATGACAGCTCCGGGGTTGAGGTGCACCTGACCTCTGCCTGCCCCCCACAGGTACCACACCCTCGGTGGGGGTCACCACCATGCCAGGCAGGGGTACACGTCCAACACCTGATACACCCACACACACACACACACACACACACACACACACACACACACACACACACACACACGCGCTATACCTCTATAAACACACACACAAGTATAGCGGTACAAGACTCAGTGTGGTGTGTACCTGGAAGTAGGCATGGTTGTCCTGTGTTGTGGCGTTACGGTCCCACGGAGGAAGATGAGAGGTACTGATCAAACACCAGATGTTTCTCAGCCAGCTGCACTGGATGAACCAAGCTGGAGGGAGGGGAATGGGATCTCTCTCTACATTAACAATGACCAGGAACCTCAACTACCACAGAAACACACAGATACCCACACACCTTGGCAGACAATAAACCAGCTGTGCGGTGTTTCCCTGGTGAACACACAGGTCAAACTGTCCCTCCAGAGGAGAGGAGAAAGATGCCACATCACCTCACAGTCTAACTCCCTGTACGCCTCCACAGTACCTGGCGGAGAGAGAGAGAGAGAGAGAGAGAGAGAGAGAGAGAGAGAGAGATGGGGGGTTTGAGAGAGAGAGGGAGGGAGGGAGAGAGGGTGGGAGGGGAGAGAGAGAGAGAGAGGGAGGGTGGTAGGGAGAGAAAGGGAGAGAGAGGGAGGGTGGGAGGGAGAGAGAGAGAGGGAGGGTGGTAGGGAGAGAGAAAGAGGGAGGGTGGTAGGGAGAGAAAGGGAGGGAGAGAGAGAAAGGGAGGGAGAGAGAGCGATACTAGAGACACGTACATCCCCACACAGTACATATAGAAGACTAGACTACAGTACATATAGAAGACTAGACTACAGTAAATATAGAAGACTAGACTACAGAACATATAGAAGACTAGACTACAGTACACCACCATACAGTACATATAGAAGACTAGACTACAGTACATTACCATACAGTACTTATAGAAGACTAGACTACAGTACATTACCATACAGTACATATAGAAGACTAGACTACAGAACATATAGAAGACTAGACCACAGTACACCACCATACAGAACACATAGAAGACTAGACTACAGTACATCACCATGCAGTACATATAGAAGACTAGACTACAGTACATATAGAAGACTAGACCACAGTACACCACCATACAGAACATATAGAAGACTAGACTACAGTACATCACCATACATAACATGTAGAATTCTAGACTACAGAACATATAGAAGACTAGACCACAGTACATCACCATACAGTACATATAGAAGACTAGACTACAGTACATATAGAAGACTAGACTACAGTACATCACCATACAGTACATATAGAAGCCTAAACTACAGTACATCACCATGCAGTACATATAGAAGACTAGACTACAGTACATATAGAAGACTAGACTACAGTACATATAGAAGACTAGACTACAGTACATTACCATACAGTACATATAGAAGACTAGACTACAGAACATATAGAAGACTAGACCACAGTACACCACCATACAGAACATATAGAAGACTAGACTACAGTACATCACCATGCAGTACATATAGAAGACTAGACTACAGTACATATAGAAGACTAGACCACAGTACACCACCATACAGAACATATAGAAGACTAGACTACAGTACATCACCATGCAGTACATATAGAAGACTAGACTACAGTACATATAGAAGACTAGACTACAGTACATCACCATACAGTACATATAGAAGACTAGACTACAGTACATCACCATACATAACATATAGAAGACTAGACTACAGAACATATAGAAGACTAGACCACAGTTCATCACCATACAGTACATATAGAAGACTAGACTACAGTACATATAGAAGACTAGACTACAGTACATCACCATACAGTACATATAGAAGACTAGACTACAGTACATCACCATACAGAACATATAGAAGACTAGACTACAGTACACCACCATACAGAACATATAGAAGACTAGACTACAGTACATCACCATGCAGTACATATAGAAGACTAGACTACAGAACATATAGAAGACTAGACTACAGTACATATAGAAGACTAGACCACAGTACACCACCATACAGAACATATAGAAGACTAGACTACAGTACATCACCATGCAGTACATATAGAAGACTAGACTACAGTACATATAGAAGACTAGACTACAGTACATATAGAAGACTAGACCACAGTACACCACCATACAGAACATATAGAAGACTAGACTACAGTACATCACCATACATAACATATAGAATTCTAGACTACAGAACATATAGAAGACTAGACCACAGTACATCACCATACAGTACATATAGAAGACTAGACTACAGTACATATAGAAGACTAGACCACAGTACATCACCATACAGTACATATAGAAGACTAGACTACAGAACATATAGAAGACTAGACCACAGTACACCACCATACAGAACATATAGAAGACTAGACTACAGTACATCACCATGCAGTACATATAGAAGACTAGACTACAGTACATATAGAAGACTAGACCACAGTACACCACCATACAGAACATATAGAAGACTAGACTACAGTACATCACCATGCAGTACATATAGAAGACTAGACTACAGTACATATAGAAGACTAGACTACAGTACATCACCATACAGTACATATAGAAGACTAGACTACAGTACATCACCATACATAACATATAGAAGACTAGACTACAGAACATATAGAAGACTAGACCACAGTACATCACCATACAGTACATATAGAAGACTAGACTACAGTACATATAGAAGACTAGACTACAGTACATCACCATACAGTACATATAGAAGACTAGACTACAGTACATCACCATACAGAACATATAGAAGACTAGACTACAGTACACCACCATACAGAACATATAGAAGACTAGACTACAGTACATCACCATACAGTACATATAGAAGACTAGACTACAGTACATCACCATACAGTACATATAGAAGACTAGACTACAGTACATATAGAAGACTAGACTACAGTACATTACCATACAGTACATATAGAAGACTAGACTACAGTACATATAGAAGACTAGACTACAGTACATCACCATGCAGTACATATAGAAGACTAGACTACAGTACATATAGAAGACTAGACTACAGTACATATAGAAGACTAGACTACAGAACATATAGAAGACTAGATTACAGTACATCACCATACAGAACATATAGAAGACTAGACTACAGTACATCACCATGCAGTGCATATAGAAGACTAGACTACAGTACATCACCATACAGTACATATAGAAGACTAGACTACAAAACATATAGAAGACTAGACTACAGTACATCACCATACATAACATATAGAAGACTAGACTACAGAACATATAGAAGACTAGACTACAGTACACCACCATACAGTACATATAGAAGACTAGACTACAGTACATCACCATACAGAACATATAGAAGACTAGACTACAGTACATATAGAAGACTAGACTACAGAACATAACACCATACACACCCAACAGTATATAGAAGACTAGACTACAAAACATATACATCACCATACAGTACATATAGAAGACTAGACTACAGTACACCACCATACAGAACATATAGAAGACTAGACTACAGTACATACAGAACATATAGAAGACTAGACTACAGTACACCACCATACAGTACATATAGAAGACTAGACTACAGTACACCACCATACAGTACATATAGAAGACTAGACTACAGTACATCACCATACAGTACATATAAAAGACTAGACTACAGTACATTGCCATACAGTACATATAGAAGACTAGACTACAGAACATATAGAAGACTAGACTACAGTACACCACCATACAGTACATATAGAAGACTAGACTACAGTACATCACCATACAGTACATATAGAAGACTAGACTACAGAACATATAGAAGACTAGACTACAGTACACCACCATACAGTACATATAGAAGACTAGACTACAGTACACCACCATACAGTACATATAAAAGACTAGACTACAGTACATTGCCATACAGTACATATAGAAGACTAGACTACAGAACATATAGAAGACTAGATTACAGTACATCACCATACAGAACATATAGAAGACTAGACTACAGTACATCACCATGCAGTGCATATAGAAGACTAGACTACAGTACATCACCATACAGTACATATAGAAGACTAGACTACAAAACATATAGAAGACTAGACAGTACATCACCATACAGAAGACATACAGTACATAGAAGACTAGACTAGACTACAAAACATATAAAGACTAGACTACAGTACATCACCATACATAACATATGACTAGACTACAGACATCACCATACAGAACATATAGAAGACTAGACTACAGTACACCACCAGACTATAGTACATCACATACAGAACATATAGAAGACTAGACTACAGTATAGAAGACTAGACTCAGTACATCACCATACAGAACATATAGAAGACTAGACTACAGTACATCACCATACAGAACATAGAAGACTAGACTACAGTACATCACCATACAGAACATATAGAAGACTAGACTACAGTACATATACATATAGAAGACTAGACTACAGTACATCACCATACAGTACATATAGAAGACTAGACTACAGTACATACCATACAGTACATATAAAAGACTAGACTACAGTACATTTGCCATACAGAACATATAGAAGACTAGACTACAGAACATATAGAAGACTAGACTACAGTACATCACCATACAGTACATATAGAAGACTAGACTACAGTACATCACCATACAGTACATATAGAAGACTAGACTACAGAACATATAGAAGACTAGACTACAGTACATCACCATACAGAACATATAGAAGACTAGACTACAGTACATCACCATACAGAACATATAAAAGAAGACTAGACTACAGTACATATAGAAGACTAGACTGAACATATAGAAGACTAGACTACAGTACATCACCATACAGTACATATAGAAGACTAGACTACAGTACATCACCTGACTGGGCCAGGTAGCTATAAAGAAGGGGACAGTACATCATAGACAGACTAGACTACAGAACATATAGAAGACTAGACTACAGTACATCACCATACATAACATATAGAACTAGACTATACATATAGAAGACTAGACTACAGTACATCACCATAGTCAGTTAATCATATAGAAGACTAGACTACAATTATCAATTTAGAAACTGAACTATACACCACCATACAGTACATATAGAAGACTAGACTACATCAATACATATAGAAGACTAGACTACAAGACATATAGAAGACTAGACTACAGACACACCATACAGAACATATAGACGACTAGACTACAGTACACCAGTACATATAGAAGACTAGACTACAGTACATCACCATACAGAACATATAGAAGACTAGAATACAGTACATATAGAAGACTAGACTACAGAACATATAGAAGACTAGACTACAGTACACCACCATACAGTACATATAGAAGACTAGACTACAGTACACCACCATACAGTACATATAGAAGACTAGACTACAGTACATCACCATACAGAACATATAGAAGACTAGAATACAGTACATATAGAAGACTAGACTACAGAACATATAGAAGACTAGACTACAGTACATTGCCATACAGTACATATAGAAGACAAGACTACAGTACATCAGACTACATACATCACCATACAGAACATATAGAAGACTACAGTAGTGTGTGGTTTTGATAAGGCCCAGAGCAACAGCCTACCTGTGGCTGGGCGTATGGAGAAGGCCAGGCCCGTCTCTGTGATGATGGGCCTCCAGGTGAAGTCAGCCGGGTGGTTCCTGGGGTTGACCAGGGTCACAGTACCCCTGTAGCCTGACTGGGCCAGGTAGCTGGGGGAAGGGGACAGGACCACCTGGCTCTGGGACAGCTGGAGGACCACAGGGACCAGCTGGGACTGAACCAGGACATGGCTTCGGTGATGACTATTCACCGTGTAGGAGATTGACCTGGGAGAGGGAGATGGAATCTACCAGTCAAATGTCAGCCAGGCAGTCAGTTAATCAATCAATAAGAATTGGACTCGATTTGGTTTGTCAATTATCAATTTAGGAAACCTCTATATATAAAGAGAGAGAAAGATCGAGAGCGAGAGCAAGAGAGATCGAGATCGAGAGCAAGAGAGAGAGAGAGCGAGAGCGAGAGCAAGAGAGAGAGAGAGAGAGGGAGAGAGAGAGAGAGAGAGAGAGAGTGAGACAGAGAAAGAGACAGACAACCAGCCACACACAGAGTGACTAACTTGTGGAACTTTCCCAGCTTGGTGCTCTCTAAGACGAGGGGCAGGGTGGCTCTGGAGAGGGGGGGCAGGACGTGGGACAGGGGGCTGGAGCGCTGCAGCTCAGGACAGCAGTCTAACTCCAGCTGCACCCACACATACACCTGCAGGTTGTTCACCAGGTCCAGGTTCCTCACACACACTGAGGCCACACACACCTCACCAAAATCTATTAAGGACGGGCCTGGAAGGGGAGGAGGGGAAACCAAACTCTGATTCACATCTTTAAAATGCTAATTTTGTGAATATTCTCTTCATCAGCCATGGGAGGGACAAGAGGGCTTAAGATTCCTAATGCAAACAAAGACTGCATGCGTTTCTCACCTATAACTACTTGGTGGAGCTGATGAACTGTCAGGGTGCGACTGCAGTCTGCCACCTCCTGGTTGGTGGAGGGTAGTGCATTGATGCCCTCTGTCACCTGGACAGCAGAGGGTTAAAGAATGATAGAGACAGAGGAATTCCATACAGTCAGGCAGGAAACACCAGATACAGAATGATAAAGGGAGGGGATTGCAGTCAGTCAGGAAACACCAGATACAGAATGATAAAGGGAGGGGATTGCAGACAGTCAGGAAACACCAGATACAGAATGATAAAGGGAGGGGATTGCAGACAGTCAGGAAACACCAGATACAGAATGATAAAGGGAGGGGATTGCAGACAGTCAGTCAGGAAACACCAGATACAGAATGATAAAGGGAGGGGATTGCAGACAGTCAGGAAACACCAGATACAGAATGATAAAGGGAGGGGATTGCAGACAGTCAGTCAGGAAACACCAGATACATAATGATAAAGGGAGGGGATTGCAGACAGTCAGGAAACACCAGATACAGAATGATAAAGGGAGGGGATTGCAGACAGTCAGGAAACACCAGACACAGAATGATAAAGGGAGGGGATTGCAGACAGGCAGGAAACACCAGATACAGAATGATAAAGGGAGGGGATTGCAGACAGACAGGAAACACCAGATACAGAATGATAAAGGGAGGGGATTGCAGACAGTCAGGAAACACCAGATACAGAATGATAAAGGGAGGGGATTGCAGTCAGTCAGGAAACACCAGATACAGAATGATAAAGGGAGGGGATTGCAGACAGTCAGGAAACACCAGATACAGAATGATAAAGGGAGGGGATTGCAGACAGTCAGGAAACACCAGATACAGAATGATAAAGGGAGGGGATTGCAGACAGTCAGTCAGGAAACACCAGATACAGAATGATAAAGGGAGGGGATTGCAGACAGTCAGTCAGGAAACACCAGATACAGAATGATAAAGGGAGGGGATTGCAGACAGTCAGTCAGGAAACACCAGATACAGAATGATAAAGGGAGGGGATTGCAGACAGTCAGGAAACACCAGATACAGAATGATAAAGGGAGGGGATTGCAGACAGTCAGTCAGGAAAACACCAGGAGGAGATTGCACCAGAAACACCAGATACAGAATGATAAAGGAGGGGATTGCAGACAGTCAGTCAGGAAACACCAGATACAGAATGATAAAGGGAGGGGATTGCAGACAGTCAGTCAGAAACACCAGATACAGAATGATAAAGGGAGGGGATTGCAGACAGTCAGTCAGAATGAAACACCAGATACAGAATGATAAAGGGAGGGGATTGCAGACAGTCAGTCAGGAAAAGGACCAGATACAGAATGATAAAGGGAGGGTCAGGAAACACCAGATTGCAGTCAGTCAGGAAACACCAGATACAGAATGATAAAGGAGGGGGATTGCAGACAGTCAGTCAGGAAACACCAGATACAGAATGATAAAGGGAGGGGATTGCAGACAGTCAGGAAACACCAGATACAGAATGATAAAGGGAGGGGATTGCAGACAGTCAGTCAGGAAACACCAGATACAGAATGATAAAGGGAGGGGATTGCAGACAGTCAGTCAGGAAACACCAGATACAGAATGATAAAGGGAGGGGATTGCAGACAGTCAGGAAACACCAGATACAGAATGATAAAGGGAGGGGATTGCAGACAGTCAGGAAACACCAGATACAGAATGATAAAGGGAGGGGATTGCAGACAGTCAGGAAACACCAGATACAGAATGATAAAGGGAGGGGATTGCAGACAGTCAGTCAGGAAACACCAGATACAGAATGATAAAGGGAGGGGATTGCAGACAGTCAGGAAACACCAGATACAGAATGATAAAGGGAGGGAATTGCAGACAGTAAGGAAACACCAGATACAGAATGATAAAGGGAGGGGATTGCAGACAGACAGGAAACACCAGATACAGAATGATAAAGGGAGGGGATTGCAGTCAGTCAGGAAACACCAGATACAGAATGATAAAGGGAGGGGATTGCAGACAGTCAGGAAACACCAGATACAGAATGATAAAGGGAGGGGATTGCAGACAGTCAGGAAACACCAGATACAGAATGATAAAGGGAGGGGATTGCAGACAGTCAGGAAACACCAGATACAGAATGATAAAGGGAGGGGATTGCAGACAGTCAGTCAGGAAACACCAGATACAGAATGATAAAGGGAGGGGATTGCAGACAGTCAGTCAGGAAACACCAGATACAGAATGATAAAGGGAGGGGATTGCAGACAGTCAGTCAGGAAACACCAGATACAGAATGATAAAGGGAGGGGATTGCAGACAGTCAGGAAACACCAGATACAGAATGATAAAGGGAGGGGATTGCAGACAGTCAGTCAGGAAACACCAGATACAGAATGATAAAGGAGGGATTGCAGACAGTCAGTCAGGAAACACCAGATACAGAATGATAAAGGAGGGGATTGCAGACAGTCAGTCAGGAAACACCAGATACAGAATGATAAAGGGAGGGGATTGCAGACAGTCAGTCAGGAAACACCAGATACAGAATGATAAAGGGAGGGGATTGCAGACAGTCAGTCAGGAAACACCAGATACAGAATGATAAAGGGGGGAAACACTTACAGACAGTCAGTCAGGATACAGGATTGCAGCAGTCAGTCAGGAAACACCAGATACAGAATGATAAAGGAGGGGATTGCAGACAGTCAGGAAACACCAGATACAGAATGATAAAGGGAGGGGATTGCAGACAGTCAGGAAACACCAGATACAGAATGATAAAGGGAGGGGATTGCAGACAGTCAGTCAGGAAACACCAGATACAGAATGATAAAGGGAGGGATTGCAGACAGTCAGTCAGGAAACACCAGATACAGAATGATAAAGGGAGGGGATTGCAGACAGTCAGGAAACACCAGATACAGAATGATAAAGGGAGGGGATTGCAGACAGTCAGATCAGAATGAAACACCAGATACAGAATGATAAAGGGAGGGGATTGCAGACAGTCAGGAAACACCAGATACAGAATGATAAAGGGAGGGGATTGCAGACAGTCAGGAAACACCAGATACAGAATGATAAAGGGAGGGATTGCAGACAGTCAGGAAACACCAGATACAGAATGATAAAGGGAGGGGATTGCAGACAGTCAGGAAACACCAGATACAGAATGATAAAGGAGGGGATTGCAGACAGTCAGTCAGGAAACACCAGATACAGAATGATAAAGGGAGGGGATTGCAGACAGTCAGTCAGGAAACACCAGATACAGAATGATAAAGGAGGGGATTGCAGACAGTCAGGAAACACCAGATACAGAATGATAAAGGGAGGGGATTGCAGACAGTCAGGAAACACCAGATACAGAATGATAAAGGGAGGGGATTGCAGACAGTCAGTCAGGAAACACCAGATACAGAATGATAAAGGGAGGGATTGCAGACAGTCAGTGATAAAACACCAGATACAGAATGATAAAGGGAGGGATTGCAGACAGTCAGGAAACACCAGATACAGAATGATAAAGGGAGGATTGCAGACAGTCAGTCAGGAAACACCAGATACAGAATGATAAAGGGAGGGGATTGCAGACAGTCAGTCAGGAAACACCAGATACAGAATGATAAAGGGAGGGGGTTGCAGTCAGTCAGGAAACACCAGATACAGAATGATAAAGGGAGGGGATTGCAGACAGTCAGGAAACACCAGATACAGAATGATAAAGGGAGGGGATTGCAGACAGTCAGGAAACACCAGATACAGAATGATAAAGGGAGGGGATTGCAGACAGTCAGTCAGGAAACACCAGATACAGAATGATAAAGGGAGGGGATTGCAGACAGTCAGTCAGGAAACACCAGATACAGAATGATAAAGGGAGGGGATTGCAGACAGTCAGTCAGGAAACACCAGATACAGAATGATAAAGGGAGGGGATTGCAGACAGTCAGGAAACACCAGATACAGAATGATAACAGACAGTCAGTCAGGAAACACCAGATACAGAATGATAAAGGGAGGGGATTGCAGACAGTCAGGAAACACCAGATACAGAATGATAAAGGGAGAAGACAGTCAGGAAACACCAGATACAGAATGATAAAGGAGGGACAGACAGTCAGGAAACACCAGATACAGAATGATAAAGGGAGGGGATTGCAGACAGACAGGAAACACCAGATCAGAATGAAAGTCAGTCAGGAAACACCAGATACAGAATGATAAAGGGAGGGGATTGCAGACAGTCAGGAAACACCAGATACAGAATGATAAAGGGAGGGGATTGCAGACAGTCAGTCAGATACAGAAACACCAGATACAGAATGATAAAGGGAGGGGATTACAGACAGTCAGTAAGGAAACACCAGATACAGAATGATAAAGGGAGGGGATTGCAGACAGTCAGGAAACACCAGATACAGAATGATAAAGGGAGGGGATTGCAGACAGTCAGGAAACACCAGATACAGAATGATAAAGGGAGGGGATTGCAGACAGTCAGTCAGGAAACACCAGATACAGAATGATAAAGGGAGGATTGCAGACAGTCAGGAAACACCAGATACAGAATGATAAAGGGAGGGATTGCAGACAGTCAGGAAACACCAGATACAGAATGATAAAGGGAGGGGATTGCAGACAGTCAGTCAGGAAACACCAGATACAGAATGATAAAGGGAGGGGATTGCAGACAGTCAGTCAGGAAACACCAGATACAGAATGATAAAGGGAGGGGATTGCAGACAGTCAGGAAACACCAGATACAGAATGATAAAGGGA
>NW_027036770.1:0-15729 GCF_034236695.1 Oncorhynchus nerka | reverse complement strand
TCTTGTCTTACAGTTCTACTCATCTTGATGTTGTACTGGACTTAATGTTGAACTGGTTTTACAGTTGTACTGGTCTTACTGTTGTCTTACTGTATTTCTCGTCTTACTGTTGTACCGGTCTTACTGACTATGACTGTGATATGTGGTCTTAGTTGTACTGACTGTGATATGTGGTCTTAGTTGTACTGACTATAACTGTGATATTTGGTCTTAGTTGTACTGACTATAACTGTGATATGTGGTCTTAGTTGTACTGACTATGACTGTGATATGTGGTCTTAGTTGTACTGACTGTGATATGTGGTCTTAGTTGTACTGACTAACTTTGTGATGGTGGTCTTGGTTATTGACTATAACTGTGATATGTGGTCTTAGTTGTACTGACTGTGATATGTGGTCTTAGTTGTACTGACTATAACTGTGATATGAGGTCTTAGTTGTACTGACTGTGATATGGTCTTAGGTCTTATGATTGTGGTATTAGTTGTACTGACTATAACTGTGATATGTGGTCTTAGTTGTACTGACTGTGATATGTGGTCTTAGTTGTACTGACTGTGATAACTGACTGATATGTGGTCTTAGTTGTACTGACTATAACTGTGATATGTGGTCTTAGTTGTACTGACTGTGATATGTGGTCTTAGTTGTACTGACTGTGATATGTGGTCTTAGTTGTACTGACTATGATATGTGTCTTAGTTGTTACTGACTGTGATATGTGGTCTTAGTTGTACTATAACTGTGATATGTGGTCTTAGTTGTACTGACTATAACTGTGATATGTGGTCTTATTTGTACTGACTGTGATATGTGGTCTTAGTTGTACTGACTGTGATATGTGGTCTTAGTTGTACTGACTATAACTGTGATATGTGGGTCTTAGTTGTACTGACTGTGAAATGTCTGTTGTACTGACTGTGATATGGTCTTACTTGCTTACTGACTATAACTGTGATATGAGGTCTTAGTTGTACTGACTGTGATATGTGGTCTTAGTTGTACTGACCTCTAACGTGATATGTGGTCTTAGTTACTGACTATAATTGTGATATGTGGTCTTAGTTGTACTGACTGTGATATGTGGTCTTAGTTGTATTGACTATAATTGTGATATGTGGTCTTAGTTATGCTGACTGTGATATGGTTTAGTTGTACTGACTATAACTTTGTGATATGTGGTCTTAGTTGTACTGACTGTGATATGGTCTTAGTTGTACTGACTGTGATATGTGGTCTTATTTGTACTGACTGTGATATGTGGTCTTAGTTGTACTGACTGTGATATGTGGTCTTAGTTGTACTGACTATAACTGTGATATGTGGTCTTAGTTGTACTGACTGTGATATGTGGTTTTAGTTGTACTGACTATAACTGTGATATGTGGTCTTAGTTGTACTGACTGTGATATGTGGTTTAGTTGTACTGACTATAACTGTGATATGAGGTCTTAGTTGTACTGACTGTGATATGTGGTTTTAGTTGTACTGACTATAACTGTGATATGTGGTCTTAAAGTTGTACTGACTATAACTGTGATATGTGGTCTTAGTTGTACTGACTATAACTGTGATATGTGGTTTTGGTTGTACTGACTATAACTGTGATATGTGGTCTTATTTGTACTGTTTGTGATATGTGGTTTTTAGTTGTACTGACTATAACTGATATGTGGTCTTAGTTGTACTGACTGTGATATGTGTCTTAGTTGTACTGACTATAACTGTGATATGTGGTCTTAGTTGTACTGACTATAACTGTGATATGTGGTCTTAGTTGTACTGACTGTGATATGTGGTCTTAGTTGTACTGACTGTGATATGTGGTCTTAGTTGTACTGACTGTGATATGTGGTCTTAGTTGTACTGACTATGATATGTGGTCTTAGTTGTACTGACTGTGATATGTGGTCTTAGTTGTACTGACTGTGATATGTGGTCTTAGTTGTACTGACTGTGATATGTGGTGTTAGTTGTACTGACTATAACTGTGATATGTGGTCTTAGTTGTACTGACTATAACTGTGATATGTGGTCTTAGTTGTACTGACTGGGATATGAGGTCTTAGTTGTTCTGACTGTGATATGTGGTCTTAGTTGTACTGACTGTGATATGTGGTCTTAGTTGTACTGACTATAACTGTGATATGTGGTCTTAGTTGTACTGACTGGGATATGAGGTCTTAGTTGTTCTGACTGTGATATGTGGTCTTAGTTGTACTGACTGTGATATGTGGTCTTAGTTGTACTGACTATAACTGTGATATGTGGTCTTAGTTGTACTGACTGTGATATGTGGTCTTAGTTGTACTGACTATAACTGTGATATGTGGTCTTAGTTGTACTGACTGTGATATGTGGTCTTAGTTGTACTGACTGTGATATGTGGTCTTAGTTGTACTGACTGTGATATGTGGTCTTAGTTGTACTGACTGTGATATGTGGTTTTAGTTGTGCAGCTATAACTGTGATGTGGTCTTAGTTGTACTGACTATAACTGTGATATGTGGTCTTAGTTGTACTGACTATAACTGTGATATGTGGTCTTAGTTGTACTGACTAGTGTGGTATTAGTTGTACTGACTATAACTGTGATATTTGAATGTAGTTGTACTGACTGTGATATCAAGGTCTAGCAGTTGTACTGAAAGCTGTGATATGTGGTCTTAGTTGTACTGACTGTGATATGTGGTCTTAGTTGTACTGACTATAACTGTGATATGTGGTCTTAGTTGTTACTGACTATAACTGTAATATGTGGTCTTAGTTGTACTGACTATAACTGTGATATGTGGTCTTAGTTGTACTGACTGTGATATGTGGTCTTAGTTGTACTGACTGTGATATGTGGTTTTAGTTGTACGCTGACTGTGATATGTGGTCTTAGTTGTACTGACTGTGACATGTGGTCTTAGTTGTACTGACTATAACCGTGATATATGGTCTTAGTTATGACTGACTGTGAAATGTTGTCTTAGTTGTACTGACTATAACTGTGATATGTGGTCTTAGTTGTACTGACTGTGATATGTGGTCTTAGTTGTACTGACTGTGATATGTGGTCTTAGTTGTACTGACTGTGAAATGTTGTCTTAGTTGTACACTGACTATAACTGTGATATGTGGTCTTAGTTGTACTGACTGTGATATGTGGTCTTAGTTGTACTGACTGTGATATGTGGTCTTAGTTGTATAACTGTGATATGTGGTCTTAGTTGTACTGACTGTGATATGGTCTTAGTTGTACTGACTATAACTGTGATATGTGGTCTTAGTTGTACTGATTGTGATATGTGGTCTTAGTTGTACTGACTATAACTGTGATATTTGGTCTTAGTTGTACTGACTGTGATATGCGTCTTAGTTGTACTGACTATAACTGTGATATGTGGTCTTAGTTGTACTGACTGTGATATGTGGTCTTAGTTGTACTGACTGTGATATGTGGTCTTAGTTGTACTGACTGTGATGTGTGGTCTTAGCTGTACTGACTGTGATATGTGGTCTTAGTTAAAATTGAATGTGATATGTGGTCTTAGTTGTACTGACTGTGATATGTGGTCTTAGTTGTACTGACTGTGATATGAGGTCTTAGTTGTACTGACTATAACTGTGATATGTGGTCTTAGTTGTACTGACTGTGATATGTGGTCTTAGTTGTACTGACTATAACTGTGATATGTGTCTTAGTTGTACCTGACTATAACTGTGATATGTGGTCTTAGTTTTACTGACTATAACTGTGATATGTGGTCTTAGTTGTACTGATATAACTTTGGATATGTGGTTTAGTTGTACTGACTGTGATATGTGGTCTTAGTTGTACTGACTGTGATATGTGGTCTTAGTTGTACTGACTGTGATATGTGGTCTTAGTTGTACTGACTGTGATATGTGATTGTATGACTATAACTGTGATCTTAGTTGTACTGACTACTGTGATATGTGGTCTTAGTTGTACTGACTATAATAACTGTGATATTTGGTCTTAGTTGTACTGACTATAACTGTGATATGTGGTCTTAGTTGTACTGACTATAACTGTGATATGTGGTCTTAGTTGTACTGGATTGTGATATGTGGTCTTAGTTGTACTGACTATAACTGTGATATGTGGTCTTAGTTGTACTGACTATAACTGTGATATGTGGTCTTAGTTGTACTGATATAACTGTGATATGTGGTCTTAGTTGTACTGACTGACTGTGATATGTGGTCTTGGTTGTACTGACTGTGATATGTGGTCTTAGTTGTACTGACTGTGATATGTGGTTTAGTTGTACTGACTGTGATAACTGACTGATATGTGGTCTTAGTTGTACTGACTGTGATATGGTCTTAGTTGTATGACTGACTTAGTAACTGTGATATGTGGTCTTAGTTGTACTGACTATAACTGTGAAATGTGGTGTTGTACTGAATATGTGGTCTTAGTTGTACTGACTATAACTGTGATATGTGGTCTTAGTTGTACTGACTATAACTGTGATATGTGGTCTTAGTTGTACTGACTGTGATATGTGGTCTTAGTTCTACTGACTGTGATATGTGGTCTTAGTTGTACTATAACTGTGATATGTGGTTTTAGTTGTACTGACTGTGATGTCATAGTTGACTGACTGTGATGTGGTCTTAGTTGTACTGACTGTGATATGTGGTTTTAGTTGTACTGACTGTGATATGGGTCTTAGTTGTACTGACTATAACTGTGATATGTGGTCTTAGTTGGACTGTGATATGTGGTCTTAGTTGTACTGACTATAACTGTGATATGTGGTCTTAGTTGTACTGACTGTGATATGTGGTCTTAGTTGTACTGACTATAACTGGGATATTTGGTCTTAGTTGTACTGACTGTGATATGGTCTTGGTTGTACTGACTGTGATATGTGGTCTTAGTTGTACTGACTGTGATATGTGGTCTTAGTTGTACTGACTATAACTGTGATATGTGGTCTTAGTTGTACTGACTGTGAAATGTTGTCTTGGTTAGTACTGACTATAACTGTGATATGTGGTCTTAGTTGTACTGACTGTGATATGTGGTCTTAGTTGTATGGACTGTGATATGTGGTCTTAGTTGTACTGACTGTGATATGTGGTTTTAGTTGTACTGACTGTGATATGTGGTCTTTTAGTTGTACTGACTATAACTGTGATATGTGGTCTTAGTTGTACTGACTATAACTGTGATATGTGGTTTTAGTTGTACTTGATAACTGTGAAATGTGGTCTTAGTTGTACTGACTGTAACTTAGTTGTACTGACTGTGGTCTTAGTTGTACTGACTGTGATATGTGTCTTAGTTGTACTGACTATAACTGTGATATGTGGTCTTAGTTGTACTGACTATAACTGTGATATGTGGTCTTAGTTGTACTGACTATAACTGTGATATGTGGTCTTAGTTGTACTGACTGTGATATGTGGTCTTAGTTGTACTGACTGTGATATGTGGTCTTAGTTGTACTGACTATAACTGTGATATGTGGTCTTAGTTGTAAATGACTATAACTGTGATATGTGGTCTTAGTTGTACTGACTGTGATATGTGGTCTTAGTTGTACTGACTGTGATATGTGGTCTTAGTTGTACTGACTGTGATATGTGGTCTTAGTTGTACGACTGTGATAACTGACTGTGATATGTGGTCTTAGTTGTACTGACTATAACTGTGATATGTGGTCTTAGTTGTACTGACTATAACTGTGATATGTGGTCTTAGTTGTATGACTGTGATGGGTCTTAGTTGTACTGACTGTGATATGTGGTCTTAGTTGTACTGACTGTGATATGTGGTTTTAGTTGTACTGACTATAACTGTGATATGTGGTCTTAGTTGTACTGACTGGGATTGTATTCTTAGTTGTATTGACTGTGATATGTGGTCTTAGTTGTACTGACTGTGATATGTGGTCTTAGTTGTACTGACTGCTGTGATATGTGGTCTTAGTTGTACTGACTATAACTGTGATATGTGGTCTTAGTTGTACTGACTGTGATATGTGGTCTTAGTTGTACTGACTATAACTGTGATATGTGGTCTTAGTTGTACTGACTATATGTTGTCTTAATTGTGACTATAACTGTGATATGTGGTCTTAGTTGTACTGACTATAACTGTGATATGTGGTCTTAGTTGTACTGACTATAACTGTGATATGAGGTCTTAGTTGTACTGACTGTGATATGTGGTCTTAGTTGTACTGACTGTGATATGTGGTCTTAGTTGTACTGACTGTGATATGTGGTCTTAGTTGTACTGACTGTGATATGTGGTCTTAGTTGTACTGACTGTGATATGTGGTCTTAGTTGTACTGACTGTGATATGTGGTCTTAGTTGTACTGACTATAACTGTGATATGTGGTCTTAGTTGTACTGACTGTGATATGTGGTCTTAGTTGTACTGACTATAACTGTGATATTTGGTCTTAGTTGTACTGACTGTGATATGGGGTCTTAGTTGTACTGACTGTGATATGTGGTCTTAGTTGTACTGACTGTGATATGTGGTCTTAGTTGTACTGACTATAACTGATATGTGGTGATATTGTTCTTAACTGTGATATGGTCTTAGTTGTGACTGTGATATGTGGTCTTAGTTGTACTGACTGGGATATGAGGTCTTAGTTGTTCTGACTGTGATATGTGGTCTTAGTTGTACTGACTGTGATATGTGGTCTTAGTTGTACTGACTGTGATATGTGGTCTTAGTTGTACTGACTATGACTGTGATATGTGGTCTTAGTTGTACTGACTGTGATATGTGTCTTAGTTGTACTGACTATAACTGTGATATGTGGTCTTAGTTGTACTGACTATAACAGTGATATGTGGTCTTAGTTGTACTGACTGTGATATGTGGTCTTAGTTGTACTGACTGTGATATGTGGTCTTAGTTGTACTGACTATAACTGTGATATGAGTTCTTAGTTGTACTGACTGTGATATGTGGTCTTAGTTGTACTGACTGTGATACTTAGTTGTACTGACTGAACTGTGATATGTGGTCTTAGTTGTACTGACTGATCTATAACTGTGATATGTGGTCTTAGTTGTACTGACTGTGATATGTGTCTTAGTTGTACTGACTGTGATATGTGGTCTTAGTTGTACTGACTGTGATATGTGGTTTTAGTTGTACTGACTATAACTGTGATATGTGGTCTTAGTTGTACTGACTGTGATATGTGGTCTTAGTTGTACTTGTGATATGTGGTCTTAGTTGTACTGACTGTGATATGTGGTCTTAGTTGTACTGACTATAACTGTGATATGTGGTCTTAGTTGTACTGACTGTGATATGTGGTCTTAGTTGTACTGACTGTGATATGAGGTCTTAGTTGTTCTGACTGTGATATGTGGTCTTAGTTGTACTGACTGTGATATGTGGTCTTAGTTGTACTGACTATAACTGTGATATGGTCTTAGTTGTACTGACTATGACTGTGATATGTGGTCTTAGTTGTACTGACTGTGATATGTGGTCTTAGTTGTACTGACTATAACTGTGATATGTGGTCTTAGTTGTACTGACTATAACTGTGATATGTGGTCTTAGTTGTACTGACTGTGATATGTGGTCTTAGTTGTACTGACTGTGATATGTGGTCTTAGTTGTACTGACTATAACTGTGATATGTGGTCTTAGTTGTACTGACTGTGAAATGTTGTCTTAGTTGTACTGACTATAACTGTGATATGTGGTCTTAGTTGTACTGACTGTGATATGTGGTCTTAGTTGTACTGACTGTGATATGGTCTTAGTTGTACTGACTGTGATATGTGGTCTTAGTTGTACTGATATATATGTGGTCTTAGTTGTACTGACTATAACTGTTGATATGTGATATGTGTCTTAGTTGTACTGACTGTGATATGTGGTTTTAGTTGTACTGACTATAACTGTGATATTTGGTCTTAGTTGTACTGACTGTGATATGCGGTCTTAGTTGTACTGACTGTGATATGTGGTCTTAGTTGTACTGACTGTGATATGTGGTCTTAGTTGTACTGACTATAACTGTGATATGTGGTCTTAGTTGTACTGACTATAACTGTGATATGTGGTCTTAGTTGTACTGACTATAACTGTGATATGGTCTTAGTTGTACTGACTGTGATATGTGGTCTTAGTTGTACTGACTGGTGATATGTGGTTTATAACTGTGATATGTGGTCTTAGTTGTACTGACTGTGATATGTGGTCTTAGTTGTACTGACTATAACTGTGATATGTGGTCTTAGTTGTACTGACTGTGATATGTGGTCTTAGTTGTACTGACTATAACTGTGATATGTGGTCTTAGTTGTACTGACTGTGATATGGGGTCTTAGTTGTACTGACTGTGATAACTTAGTTGTATTGATGTGATATGTGGTCTTAGTTGTACTGACTATAACTGTGATATGTGGTCTTAGTTGTACTGACTATAACTGTGATATGTGGTCTTAGTTGTACTGACTATAACTGTGATATGTGGTCTTAGTTGTACTGACTGTGATATGTGGTCTTAGTTGTACTGACTATAACTGTGATATGTGGTCTTAGTTGTACTGACTGTGATATGTGGTCTTAGTTGTACTGACTGTGATATGTGGTCTTAGTTGTACTGACTGGGATGTGGTCTTAGTTGTACTGACTATAACTGTGATATGTGGTCTTAGTTGTACTGACTGTGATATGTGGTCTTAGTTGTACTGACTATAACTGTGATATGTGGTCTTAGTTGTACTGACTGTGATATGTGGTCTTAGTTGTACTGACTATAACTGTGATATGTGGTCTTAGTTGTACTGACTGTGATATGTGGTCTTAGTTGTACTGACTGTGATATGTGGTCTTAGTTGTACTGACTATATAACTGTGATATGTGGTCTTAGTTGTACTGACTGTGATATGTGGTCTTAGTTGTACTGACTGTGATATGTGGTCTTAGTTGTACTGACTGTGATATGTGGTCTTAGTTGTACTGACTATAACTGTGATATGTGGTCTTAGTTGTACTGACTGTGATATGTGGTCTTAGTTGTACTGACTATAACTGTGATATGTGGTCTTAGTTGTACTGACTGTGATATGTGGTCTTAGTTGTACTGACTATAACTGTGATATTTGGTCTTAGTTGTACTGACTGTGATATGCGGTCTTAGTTGTACTGACTGTGAGTTCTTAGTTGTACTGACTGTGATATGTGGTCTTAGTTGTACTGACTATAACTGTGATATGTGGTCTTAGTTGTACTGACTATAACTGTGATATGTGGTCTTAGTTGTACTGACTGTGATATGGTCTTAGTTGTACTGACTGTGATATGTGGTCTTAGTTGTACTGACTGTGATATGTGTCTTAGTTGTACTGTGTGATATGTGGTCTTAGTTGTACTGACTGTGATATGTGGTCTTAGTTGTACAGTGATATGTGGTCTTAGTTGTACTGATGTGACATGTCTTAGTTGTACTGACTGTGATATGGGTCTTAGTTGTACTGACTGTGATATGTGGTCTTAGTTGTACTGACTGTGATATGTGGTCTTAGTTGTACTGACTGTGATAACTGTGATATGTGGTCTTAGTTGTACTGACTGTGATATGTGGTCTTAGTTGTACTGACTATAACTGTGATATGTGGTCTTAGTTGTACTGACTATAACTGTGATATGTATCTTAGTTGTACTGACTGTGATATGTGGTCTTAGTTGTACTGACTATAACTGACTGATATGTGGTCTTAGTTGTACTGACTGTGATATGTGGTCTTAGTTGTACTGACTATAACTGTGATATGTGGTCTTAGTTGTACTGACTATAACTGTGATATGTTGTCTTAGTTGTACTGACTGTGATATGTGGTCTTAGTAACTGTGATATGTGGTTGTACTGACCGTGATATGTAGTTCTACTGACACTATACTGACTGTGATATGTGGTCTTAGTTGTACTGACTGTGATATGTGGTCTTAGTTGGGTGACTGAACTGTGATATGTGGTCTTAGTTGTACTGACTATAAGTTGTACTGTGATATGTTGTCTTAGTTGTACTGACTATAACTGTGATATCTTGACTGACTGTGATATGGTCTTAGTTGTACTGACTATAACTGTGATATGTGGTCTTAGTTGTACTGACTGTGAAATGTGGTTTTAGTTGTACTGACTGTGATATGTGGTCTTAGTTGTACTGACTGTGATATGGGTCTTGTTGTACTGACTGTGATATGTTGTCTTAGTTGTAACTGTGATATGTGGTCTTAGTTGTACTGACTATAACTGTGATATGTGGTCTTAGTTGTACTGACTGTGATATGTGGTCTTAGTTGTACTGACTATAACTGTGATATGTGGTCTTAGTTGTACTGACTGGGATATGTGGTCTTTAGTTGTACTGACTGTGATATGGGTCTTAGTTGTACTGAACTGTGATATGTGGTCTTAGTTGTACTGACTATAACTGTGATATGTGGTGACTATAACTGTGATATGTATTGTACTGACTATAACTGTGATATGTGGTCTTAGTTGTACTGACTGTGATATGTGGTCTTAGTTGTACTGACTGTGATATGTGGTCTTAGTTGTACTGACTGTGATATGTGGTCTTAGTTGGCTGACAGACTGTGATATGTGGTCTTAGTTGTACTGACTATAACTGTGATATGTGGTTTTAGTTGTACTGACTGTGATATGTGGTCTTAGTTGTACTGACTATAACTGTGATATGTGGTCTTAGTTGTACTGACTATAACTGTGATATGTGGTTTTAGTTGTACTGACTGTGATATGTGGTCTTAGTTGTACTGACTGTGATATGTGGTCTTAGTTGTACTGACTATAACTGTGATATGTGGTCTTAGTTGTACTGACTGTGATATGTGTTCTTAGTTGTACTGACTATAACTGTGATATGTGGTCTTAGTTGTACTGACTGTGATATGTGGTCTTAGTTGTACTGACTGTGATATGTGGTCTTTAGTTGTGATATATGTGGTCTTAGTTGTACTGACTGTGAAATTGTACTGACTGTACATGTATCTTAGTTGTACTGACTATAACTGTGATATGTGGTCTTAGTTGTACTGACTGTGATATGTAGTCTTAGTTGTACTGACTATAACTGTGATATGTGGTCTTAGTTGTACTGACTGTGAAATGTTGTTTTAGTTGTACTGACTATAACTGTGATATGTGGTCTTAGTTTTACTGACTGTGATATGTGGTCTTAGTTGTACTGACTATAACTGTGATATGTGATATGTGGTCTTAGTTGTACTGACTATAACTGTGATATGTGGTCTTTGTTGTACTGACTGTGATATGTGGTCTTAGTTGTACTGACTATAACTGTGATATGTGGTCTTAGTTGTACTATAACTGTGATATGTGGTCTTAGTTGTACTGACTATAACTGTGATATGTTGTCTTAGTTGTACTGGCCCCTACTGTGATATGTGGTCTTAGTTGTACTGGCCTGTGATATGTGGTCTTAGTTGTACTGACTGTGATATGTGGTCTTAGTTGTCTACTATAACTGTGATATGTGGTCTTAGTTGTACTGACTGTGATATGTGGTCTTAGTTGTACTGACTGTGATATGTGGTCTTAGTTGTACTGACTATAACTGTGATATGGTCTTAGTTGTACTGACTGTGATATGTTATCTTAGTTGTACTGACTATAACTGTGATATGTGGTCTTAGTTGTACTGACTGTGATATGTGGTCTTAGTACTGACTGACTGTGATATGTGGTCTTAGTTCTACTGACTGTGATATGTGGTCTTAGTTGTACTGACTGTGATATGTGGTCTTAGTTGTACTGACTGTGATATGTGGTCTTAGTTGTACTGACTGTGATATGTGGTCTTAGTTGTACTGACTACTGTGATATGTGGTCTTAGTTGTACAGATAACTGTGATATGTGGTCTTAGTTGTACTGACTATAACTGTGATATGGGTCTTAGTTGTACTGACTGTGATATGTGGTCTTAGTTGTACTGACTATAACTGTGATATGTGGTCTTAGTTGTACTGACTGTGATATGTGGTCTTAGTTGTACTGACTATAACTGTGATATGTGGTCTTAGTTGTACTGACTGTGATATGTAGTCTTAGTTGTACTGACTATAACTGTGATATGTGGTCTTAGTTGTACTGACTATAACTGTGATATGTGGTCTTAGTTGTACTGACTATAACTGTGATATGTGGTCTTAGTTGTACTGACTGTGATATGTGGTCTTAGTTGTACTGACTGTGATATGTGGTCTTAGTTGTGCTGACTGTGATATGTGGTCTAGTTGTACTGACTGTGATATGTGGTCTTAGTTGTACTGACTATAACTGTGATAAGTTGTACTGACTGATATGTGGTCTTAGTTGTACTGACTGTGATATGTGGTCTTAGTTGTACTGACTATAACTGTGATATGTGGTCTTAGTTGTACTGACTATGATATGTGGTCTTAGTTGTACTGACTGTGATATGTGGTCTTAGTTGTACTGACTATAACTGTGATATGTGGTCTTAGTTTGTACTATAACTGTGATATGTGGTCTTAGTTGTACTGACTGTGATATGTGGTCTTAGTTGTACTGACTGTGATATGTGGTCTTAGTTGTACTGACTATAACTGTGATATGTGGTCTTAAGTTGTACTGACTATAACTGTGATATGTGGTCTTAGTTGTACTGACTACTGTGATATGTGGTCTTATTGTACTGACTGTGATATGTGGTCTTAGTTGTACTGACTGTGATATGTAGTCTTAGTTGTACTGACTATAACTGTGATATGTGGTCTTGCTGTAATTGACTGTGATATGTGTGGTCTTAGTTGTACTGACTATAACTGTGATATGTGGTCTTAGTTGTACTGACTGTGATATGTGGTCTTAGTTGTACTGACTGTGATATGTGGTCTTAGTTGTACTGACTGTGATATGTGGTCTTAGTTGTACTGACTGTGATATGGGTCTTAGTTGTACTGACTAACTGTGATATGTGGTCTTTAGTTGTACTGACTATAACTGTGATATGTGGTCTTAGTTGTACTGACTGTGATATGTGGTCTTAGTTGTACTGACTATAACTGTGATATGTGGTCTTAGTTGTACTGACTGTGATATGTGGTCTTAGTTGTACCTGACTGTGATATGTGGTCTTAGTTGTACTGACTGTGATATGTGGTCTTAGTTGTACTGACTATAACTGTGATATGGTCTAATAAAATTGACTATAACTGTGATATGTGGACTGAAGGTACTGACTATAACTGTGATATGTGGTCTTAGTTGTACTGACTGTGATATGTGGTCTTAGTTGTACTGACTGTGATATGTGGTCTTAGTTGTACTGACTGTGATATGTGGTCTTTGTTGTAATGACTGTGATATGTGGTCTTAGTTGTACTGACTATAACTGTGATATTTGGTCTTAGTTGTACTGACTGTGATATGTGGTCTTAGTTGTACTGACTGTGATATGTGGTCTTTGTTGTAATGACTGTGATATGTGGTCTTAGTTGTACTGACTATAACTGTGATATTTGGTCTTAGTTGTACTGACTGTGATATGTGGTCTTAGTTGTACTGACTGTGATATGTGGTCTTAGTTGTACTGACTATAACTGTGATATGTGGTCTTAGTTGTACTGACTATAACTGTGATATGTGGTCTTAGTTGTACTGACTATAACTGTGATATGTGGTCTTAGTTGTACTGACTGTGATATGTGGTCTTAGTTGTACTGACTGTGATATGTGGTTTTAGTTGTACTGACTGTGATATGTGGTCTTAGTTGTACAGACTGTGATATGTGGTCTTAGTTGTACTGACTATAACTGTGATATGTGGTCTTAGTTGTACTGACTGTGATATGTGGTCTTAGTTGTACTGACTGTGATATGTGGTCTTAGTTGTACTGACTATAACTGTGATATGTGGTCTTAGTTGTACTGACTGTGATATGTGGTCTTAGTTGTACTGACTATAACTGTGATATGTGGTCTTAGTTGTACTGACTATAACTGTGATATGTGGTCTTAGTTGTACTGACTGTGATATGTGGTCTTAGTTGTACTGACTATAACTGTGATATGTGGTCTTAGTTGTACTGACTGTGATATGTGGTCTTAGTTGTACTGACTATAACTGTGATATGTGGTCTTAGTTGTACTGACTGTGAAATGTTGTCTTAGTTGTACTGACTATAACTGTGATATGTGGTCTTAGTTGTACTGACTGTGATATGTGGTCTTAGTTGTACTGACTGTGATATGTGGTCTTAGTTGTACTGACTGTGATATGTGGTCTTAGTTGTACTGACTATAACTGTGATATGTGGTCTTAGTTGTACTGACTGTGATATGTGGTCTTAGTTGTACTGACTATAACTGTGATATTTGGTCTTAGTTGTACTGACTGTGATATGTGGTCTTAATTCTTTTATTTCTTGATATGTGATCTTAGTTGTACTGACTGTGATATGTGGTCTTAGTTGTACTGACTATAACTGTGATGGTCTTAGTTGTACTGACTATAACTGTGATATGAGGTCTTAGTTGTACCTGACTGTGATATGTGGTCTTGGATTGTACTGACTGTGATATGTTGTCTTAGTTGTACTGACTGTGATATGTGGTCTTAGTTGTACTGACTGTGATATGTGGTCTTGGATTGTACTGACTGTGATATGTGGTCTTAGTTGTACTGACTATGATATGTGGTCTTAGTTGTACTGACTGTGATATGTGGTCTTAGTTGTACTGACTATAACTGTGATATGTGGTCTTAGTTGTACTGACTGTGATATGTGGTCTTAGTTGTACTGACTATAACTGTGATATGTGGTCTTAGTTGTACTGACTGTGATATGTGGTCTTAGTTGTACTGACTGTGATATGTGGTCTTAGTTGTACTGACTGTGATATGTGGTCTTAGTTGTACTGACTGTGATATGTGGTCTTAGTTGTACTGACTGTGATATGTGGTCTTAGTTGTACAGACTGTGATATGTGGTCTTAGTTGTACTGACTATAACTGTGATATGTGGTCTTAGTTGTACTGACTGTGATATGTGGTCTTAGTTGTACTGACTATAACTGTGATATGTGGTCTTAGTTGTACTGACTATAACTGTGATATGTGGTCTTAGTTGTACTGACTGTGATATGTGGTCTTAGTTGTACTGACTATAACTGTGATATGTGGTCTTAGTTGTACTGACTGTGATATGTGGTCTTAGTTGTACTGACTGTGACATGTGGTTTTAGTTGTACTGACTATAACTGTGATATGTGGTTTTAGTTGTACTGACTGTGATATGTGGTCTTAGTTGTACTGACTGTGATATGTGGTCTTAGTTGTACTGACTATAACTGTGATATGTGGTCTTAGTTGTACTGACTGTGATATGTGGTCTTAGTTGTACTGACTGTGATATGTGGTCTTAGTTGTACTGACTGTGATATGTGGTCTTAGTTGTACTGACTGTGATATGTGGTCTTAGTTGTACTGACTATAACTGTGATATGTGGTCTTAGTTGTACTGACTGTGATAGTATGTGGTCTTAGTTGTACTGACTGTGATATGTGGTCTTAGTTGTACTGACTATAACTGTGATATGTGGTCTTAGTTGTACTGACTGTGATATGTGGTCTTAGTTGTACTGACTGTGATATGTGGTCTTAGTTGTACTGACTGTGATATGTGGTCTTAGTTGTACTGA
>NW_027036769.1:0-10000 GCF_034236695.1 Oncorhynchus nerka | reverse complement strand
GAGGAGATAAGAGGGGGAGAGCAGGAGGAGAGCAGAGGAGGGAGAGCAGAGGAGGGAGAGGAGAGTGGGATAAACAGGAGGAGAGCACAGGAGGAGGAGCAGAGTGGGAGAGCAGGAAGAGAGGGACAGGAAAGGAGGACAGGAGGGAGAGAAGCGGGAGAGGAGGAGAGAAGCGGGGACAACAGAAGGGGAGACCAGAGGGGGTAGAGAGAGCAGAGAAGAGCAGGAGGAGAGAGGAGGAAGGGACAAGAAGAGAGGAGGAGGACAGGAGGAGAGGACAGGAGGAGGGGAAGGATTCTTTATTAATCGGTACATAAACATGTCTCCATTAGCAACACAAACATCAGAAGCCTCATGCTGCCGAGCTTCCAGTGAAGAGCTCCTTCACATCGGGGTGTCTGGGTGGCTGCCTGGGAAATGTTAATAGCACTTCATTAAAAAGGAGGAAGCTTTCTGCAATGAGAGGCTTCTCCTGAAACGCTAGAGGACACACACACGGTACATACCAGGAAAGGCCACTGGGTCCCAGTGTATCCAGTCGTAGGTGTTGGAGTCCACATGTTTGTGACAGTATTTGGCCCACGGAGAGATACGGAATAACTCTCCCCTTCTGACGTCATACCAATAGCTGATTGGACAAAAGGAAATTACATCAGAGGCGCAGCAGACAAGAGAAGGATATTTATCTACCAACAAGACACCAAAAATATTCAATACTTTATATATAATAAAGTAAAATTACTTTAAAACACAGAATTAAAAGTTTGATCTGAACAGTCTAATTTTTAAACGCCTTGAAGGATCCATTTAACCAAATCAGAAGGCGGGCTGACGTTTTGTGTTTAGCGAAGCAGAGCCGCTAGCTAGCCAAGCAGAGCGCTAGCTAGCCAAGCAGGCGCTAGATAGCCAAGCAGAGCGCTTAGATAGCCAAGCAAAGCGCAGAGCGCTATTGGGGCCAAGCAGAGCGTCTTTAGTCAGATGTTGGACAAGCAGAGCGCTAGAACTGGCCAAGCTGAGCGCTGTTGGCCAAAACAGAGCGCAGAACTGGCTAGTTTTCTGAGCTGCTGTTGGCAAAACAACCTTCTAGAACTGGCTAGTTTTTCTGTCTGCTGTTGGACAGAGCGCCTTCTAGAACTAGCTAGTGTTTGCTGGACAAAACACCTTCAGCCTTGTTTTCTGTCAGATGTTGACAAAACAACCTTCTAGAACTGGCTAGTTTTCTGTCTGCTGTTGGACAAAACAACCTTTCTAGAACTGGCTAGTTTCTGTCTCTGCTGTTGGACAAAAACAACCTTCTAGAACCGGCTAGTTTTCTGTCTGCTGTTGGACAAAACAACCTTCTAGAACTGGCTATTTTCTGTCTGTCTGCTGTTGGACAAAACAACCTTCTAGAACTGGCTAGTTTTTTTCTGTCTGCTGTTTGGACAAAACAACCTTCTAGAACTGGCTAGTTTTCTGTCTGCTGTTGGACAAAACAACCTTCTAGAACCGGCTAGTTTTCTGTCTGCTGTTGGACAAACAACCTTCTAGAACTAGCTGGTTTTCTGTCTGCTGTTGGACAAAAACAACCTTCTAGAACTGGCTAGTGTTCTGTTGGACAAAACAACCTTCTAGAACTGGCTAGTTTTCTGTCTGCTGTTGGACAAACAACCTTTCTAGAACTGGCTAGTGTTCTGTTTGGACAAAACAACCTTCTAGAACTGTTTTCTGTCTGCTGTTGGACAAAACAACCTCTAGAACTGGCTAGTGTTCTGTCTGCTGTTGGACAAACAACCTTCTAGAACTGGCTAGTGTTGCTGTTGGACAAAACAACCTTCAGAACTGGCTAGTGTTCTGTCAGTTGGACAAACAACCTAGAACTGGCTAGTGTCTGCTGTTGGACAAAACAACCTTCTAGAACTGGCTAGTTTTTCTGTCTGCTGTTGGACAAAACAACCTTCTAGAACTGGCTAGTGTTCTGTTGGACAAAGCAACCTTCTAGAACTGGCTAGTTTTCTGTCTGCTGTTGGACAAAACAACCTTCTAGAACTGGCTAGTGTTCTGTTGGACAAAACAACCTTCTAGAACTGGCTAGTTTTCTGTCTGCTGTTGGACAAAACAACCTTCTAGAACTGGCTAGTGTTCTGTTGGACAAAACAACCTTCTAGAACTGGCTAGTTTTCTGTCTGCTGTTGGACAAAACAACCTTCTAGAACTGGCTAGTTTTCTGTCTGCTGTTGGACAAAACAACCTTCTAGAACCGGCTAGTTTTCTGTCTGCTGTTGGACAAAACAACCTTCTAGAACCGGCTAGTTTTCTGTCTGCTGTTGGACAAAACAACCTTCTAGAACTGGCTAGTGTTCTGTTGGACAAAACAACCTTCTAGAACTGTTTTCTGTCTGCTGTTGGACAAAACAACCTTCTAGAACTGGCTAGTTTTCTGTCTGCTGTTGGACAAAACAACCTTCTAGAACTGGCTAGTGTTCTGTTGGACAAAACAACCTTCTAGAACTGGCTAGTTTTCTGTCTGCTGTTGGACAAAACAACCTTCTAGAACTGGCTAGTGTTCTGTTGGACAAAACAACCTTCTAGAACTGGCTAGTTTTCTGTCTGCTGTTGGACAAAACAACCTTCTAGAACTGGCTAGTGTTCTGTTGGACAAAACAACCTTCTAGAACTGGCTAGTTTTCTGTCTGCTGTTGGACAAAACAACCTTCTAGAACTGGCTAGTGTTCTGTTGGACAAAACAACCTTCTAGAACTGGCTAGTTTTCTGTCTGCTGTTGGACAAAACAACCTTCTAGAACTGGCTAGTGTTCTGTTGGACAAAACAACCTTCTAGAACTGGCTAGTTTTCTGTCTGCTGTTGGACAAAACAACCTTCTAGAACTGGCTAGTTTTCTGTCTGCTGTTGGACAAAACAACCTTCTAGAACTGGCTAGTTTTCTGTCTGCTGTTGGACAAAACAACCTTCTAGAACCGGCTAGTTTTCTGTCTGCTGTTGGACAAAACAACCTTCTAGAACTGGCTAGTGTTCTGTTGGACAAAACAACCTTCTAGAACTGTTTTCTGTCTGCTGTTGGACAAAACAACCTTCTAGAACTGGCTAGTTTTCTGTCTGCTGTTGGACAAAACAACCTTCTAGAACTGGCTAGTGTTCTGTTGGACAAAACAACCTTCTAGAACTGTTTTCTGTCTGCTGTTGGACAAAACAACCTTCTAGAACTGGCTAGTGTTATGTCTGCTGTTGGACAAAACAACCTTCTAGAACTGGCTAGTGTTCTGTCTGCTGTTGGACAAAACAACCTTCTAGAACTGGCTAGTTTTCTGTCTGCTGTTGGACAAAACAACCTTCTAGAACTGGCTAGTGTTCTGTTGGACAAAACAACCTTCTAGAACTGGCTAGTTTTCTGTCTGCTGTTGGACAAAACAACCTTCTAGAACTGGCTAGTGTTCTGTTGGACAAAACAACCTTCTAGAACTGGCTAGTTTTCTGTCTGCTGTTGGACAAAACAACCTTCTAGAACTGGCTAGTGTTAGGTCTGCTGTTGGACAAAACAACCTTCTAGAACTGGCTAGTGTTCTGTCTGCTGTTGGACAAAACAACCTTCTAGAACTGGCTAGTTTTCTGTCTGCTGTTGGACAAAACAACCTTCTAGAACTGGCTAGTGTTCTGTTGGACAAAACAACCTTCTAGAACTGGCTAGTTTTCTGTCTGCTGTTGGACAAAACAACCTTCTAGAACTGGCTAGTGTTCTGTTGGACAAAACAACCTTCTAGAACTGGCTAGTTTTCTGTCTGCTGTTGGACAAAACAACCTTCTAGAACTGGCTAGTGTTCTGTTGGACAAAACAACCTTCTAGAACTGGCTAGTTTTCTGTCTGCTGTTGGACAAAACAACCTTCTAGAACTGGCTAGTTTTCTGTCTGCTGTTGGACAAAACAACCTTCTAGAACTGGCTAGTGTTCTGTTGGACAAAACAACCTTCTAGAACTGGCTAGTTTTCTGTCTGCTGTTGGACAAAACAACCTTCTAGAACTGGCTAGTTTTCTGTCTGCTGTTGGACAAAACAACCTTCTAGAACTGGCTAGTTTTCTGTCTGCTGTTGGACAAAACAACCTTCTAGAACTGGCTAGTTTTCTGTCTGCTGTTGGACAAAACAACCTTCTAGAACTGGCTAGTGTTCTGTTGGACAAAACAACCTTCTAGAACTGTTTTCTGTCTGCTGTTGGACAAAACAACCTTCTAGAACTGGCTAGTTTTCTGTCTGCTGTTGGACAAAACAACCTTCTAGAACTGGCTAGTGTTCTGTTGGACAAAACAACCTTCTAGAACTGTTTTCTGTCTGCTGTTGGACAAAACAACCTTCTAGAACTGGCTAGTGTTATGTCTGCTGTTGGACAAAACAACCTTCTAGAACTGGCTAGTGTTCTGTCTGCTGTTGGACAAAACAACCTTCTAGAACTGGCTAGTTTTCTGTCTGCTGTTGGACAAAACAACCTTCTAGAACTGGCTAGTGTTCTGTTGGACAAAACAACCTTCTAGAACTGGCTAGTTTTCTGTCTGCTGTTGGACAAAACAACCTTCTAGAACTGGCTAGTGTTTGTCTGCTGTTGGACAAAACAACCTTCTAGAACTGGCTAGTTTTCTGTCTGCTGTTGGACAAAACAACCTTCTAGAACTGGCTAGTGTTCTGTTGGACAAAACAACCTTCTAGAACTGGCTAGTTTTCTGTCTGCTGTTGGACAAAACAACCTTCTAGAACTGGCTAGTGTTCTGTTGGACAAAACAACCTTCTAGAACTGGCTAGTTTTCTGTCTGCTGTTGGACAAAACAACCTTCTAGAACTGGCTAGTGTTTCTGCTGTTGGACAAAACAACCTTCTAGAACTGTTTTCTGTCTGCTGTTGGACAAAACAACCTTCTAGAACTGGCTAGTGTTCTGTCTGCTGTTGGACAAAACAACCTTCTAGAACTGGCTAGTGTTCTGTCTGCTGTTGGACAAAACAACCTTCTAGAACTGGCTAGTTTTCTGTCTGCTGTTGGACAAAACAACCTTCTAGAACTGGCTAGTGTTCTGTTGGACAAAACAACCTTCTAGAACTGGCTAGTTTTCTGTCTGCTGTTGGACAAAACAACCTTCTAGAACTGGCTAGTGTTCTGTTGGACAAAACAACCTTCTAGAACTGGCTAGTTTTCTGTCTGCTGTTGGACAAAACAACCTTCTAGAACTGGCTAGTTTCTGTCTGCTGTTGGACAAAACAACCTTCTAGAACTGGCTAGTTTTCTGTCTGCTGTTGGACAAAACAACCTTCTAGAACTGGCTAGTGTTCTGTTGGACAAAACAACCTTCTAGAACTGTTTTCTGTCTGCTGTTGGACAAAACAACCTTCTAGAACTGGCTAGTTTTCTGTCTGCTGTTGGACAAAACAACCTTCTAGAACTGGCTAGTTTTCTGTCTGCTGTTGGACAAAACAACCTTCTAGAACTGGCTAGTTTTCTGTCTGCTGTTGGACAAAACAACCTTCTAGAACCGGCTAGTTTTCTGTCTGCTGTTGGACAAAACAACCTTCTAGAACTGGCTAGTGTTCTGTTGGACAAAACAACCTTCTAGAACTGTTTTCTGTCTGCTGTTGGACAAAACAACCTTCTAGAACTGGCTAGTTTTCTGTCTGCTGTTGGACAAAACAACCTTCTAGAACTGGCTAGTGTTCTGTTGGACAAAACAACCTTCTAGAACTGTTTTCTGTCTGCTGTTGGACAAAACAACCTTCTAGAACTGGCTAGTGTTCTGTTGGACAAAACAACCTTCTAGAACTGGCTAGTTTGTTCTGTTGGACAAAACAACCTTCTAGAACTGTTTTCTGTCTGCTGTTGGACAAAACAACCTTCTAGAACTGGCTAGTTTTCTGTCTGCTGTTGGACAAAACAACCTTCTAGAACTGGCTAGTGTTCTGTTGGACAAAACAACCTTCTAGAACTGTTTTCTGTCTGCTGTTGGACAAAACAACCTTCTAGAACTGGCTAGTTTTCTGTCTGCTGTTGGACAAAACAACCTTCTAGAACTGGCTAGTTTTCTGTCTGCTGTTGGACAAAACAACCTTCTAGAACTGGCTAGTTTTCTGTCTGCTGTTGGACAAAACAACCTTCTAGAACCGGCTAGTTTTCTGTCTGCTGTTGGACAAAACAACCTTCTAGAACTGGCTAGTGTTCTGTTGGACAAAACAACCTTCTAGAACTGTTTTCTGTCTGCTGTTGGACAAAACAACCTTCTAGAACTGGCTAGTTTTCTGTCTGCTGTTGGACAAAACAACCTTCTAGAACTGGCTAGTGTTCTGTTGGACAAAACAACCTTCTAGAACTGTTTTCTGTCTGCTGTTGGACAAAACAACCTTCTAGAACTGGCTAGTGTTCTGTTGGACAAAACAACCTTCTAGAACTGTTTTCTGTCTGCTGTTGGACAAAACAACCTTCTAGAACTGGCTAGTTTTCTGTCTGCTGTTGGACAAAACAACCTTCTAGAACTGGCTAGTGTTCTGTTGGACAAAACAACCTTCTAGAACTGTTTTCTGTCTGCTGTTGGACAAAACAACCTTCTAGAACTGGCTAGTGTTATGTCTGCTGTTGGACAAAACAACCTTCTAGAACTGGCTAGTGTTCTGTCTGCTGTTGGACAAAACAACCTTCTAGAACTGGCTAGTTTTCTGTCTGCTGTTGGACAAAACAACCTTCTAGAACTGGCTAGTGTTCTGTTGGACAAAACAACCTTCTAGAACTGGCTAGTTTTCTGTCTGCTGTTGGACAAAACAACCTTCTAGAACTGGCTAGTGTTCTGTTGGACAAAACAACCTTCTAGAACTGTTTTCTGTCTGCTGTTGGACAAAACAACCTTCTAGAACTGGCTAGTGTTCTGTTGGACAAAACAACCTTCTAGAACTGTTTTCTGTCTGCTGTTGGACAAAACAACCTTCTAGAACTGGCTAGTTTTCTGTCTGCTGTTGGACAAAACAACCTTCTAGAACTGGCTAGTGTTCTGTTGGACAAAACAACCTTCTAGAACTGTTTTCTGTCTGCTGTTGGACAAAACAACCTTCTAGAACTGGCTAGTGTTATGTCTGCTGTTGGACAAAACAACCTTCTAGAACTGGCTAGTGTTCTGTCTGCTGTTGGACAAAACAACCTTCTAGAACTGGCTAGTTTTCTGTCTGCTGTTGGACAAAACAACCTTCTAGAACTGGCTAGTGTTCTGTTGGACAAAACAACCTTCTAGAACTGGCTAGTTTTCTGTCTGCTGTTGGACAAAACAACCTTCTAGAACTGGCTAGTGTTCTGTTGGACAAAACAACCTTCTAGAACTGGCTAGTTTTCTGTCTGCTGTTGGACAAAACAACCTTCTAGAACTGGCTAGTGTTCTGTTGGACAAAACAACCTTCTAGAACTGGCTAGTTTTTTGTCTGCTGTTGGACAAAACAACCTTCTAGAACTGGCTAGTGTTCTGTTGGACAAAACAACCTTCTAGAACTGGCTAGTTTTCTGTCTGCTGTTGGACAAAACAACCTTCTAGAACTGGCTAGTTTTCTGTCTGCTGTTGGACAAAACAACCTTCTAGAACTGGCTAGTTTTCTGTCTGCTGTTGGACAAAACAACCTTCTAGAACTGGCTAGTGTTCTGTTGGACAAAACAACCTTCTAGAACTGTTTTCTGTCTGCTGTTGTGTCTTTAGTCAGCTGTTGGAAACTGGTTTGGTCTCGTCTCTCGAGTTTTAGTCCGGTTGAGATGAACAGACCAGCCTCTCCTCTCCTCTCCTCTAGTTTTAGTACGGATGCGATGTCCCCTGGCAATGTAAGTTTCCCCCCGGAAAAAAAACTACTCTTATATCTTTACTTTCAACACACACTTTCCTCGTGGCTAAATCCCCAGGTAGCTGTATAGACCCAGTGGCAAGATAAACCCTTCTAGCGTTCTATACGTCCAGTTAAAAGTTCATAAAGAGTATCACACACACACACACACACACACACAAAAAACATGATCAAATATTAATTTGTGAATAATTACTGGTCCAGTGATGCTGAACAGATGAGGTGATTTAAAGAGCTACTGAAGACATATTGAACAGTGGTGTGCGTGTGTGTGTGCGTGTCTCTGTGTGTGTCTCTGTGCGTGTGCGTGTCTCTGTGTGTGTCTGTGCGTGTGCGTGTGCGCATGCCTCTGTGTGTGCGTGTCTCTGTGTGTGTGTCTGTGCGTGTGCATGTCTCTGTGTGTGTCTGTGCGTGTGCATGTCTCGTGTGTGTGTCTGTGCGTGTGCACATGCCTCTGTGTGTGCGTGTCTCTGTGTGTGTCTCTGTGCGTGTGCGTGTGCGTGTGTGTGTGTGCGTGTGCGTGTGCCAGTTTGCTGCAGGTTCATTTTCATGTGATATGCGTTTGAACATAAGGCACAGAGGTGTACAGGGTCTGAGATAAACAGACACCCTAACAACGGTCCTTTGGGAGGGGGGGGGGGAAGAGATTTGGGGCACAATTAAATATTTACCAACTAGCTGACTGTTAAGAGTTGTCAGAGTGGAGAAAGTAGAGTCCCCTGAGGCAAGTAGAGCCTGAACTGACATAGATGCAGTCTGGCTGGGGAATATATACGTTTGTTGGTGGAATATTTACGAATGGAAGTACGAGAAAAGATGAGTCACACGAGGCAGAGTACAAAAGTATTGGTCAGAGACGGAAACTCAGTTCTAGTTTGTTTTGGAGGTTGTTCTTATAATAAAATGTTTGTTTTATTTTGTTTTAAAAGACGAGTGAGTGACAGAGCAAAAGAAGGAGGGTTTGCAAGAGGAGAATAGAATGTTAGTGAGGGTTTAAACGCAGTGATGAGGTTTAAACGCAGTGAGGGTTTAAATCGCATAGAGGGCTTAAACGCAGTGAGGGTTTAAACGCAGGAGGGTTTAAACGCAGGAGGGTTTAACGCAGTGAGGGTTTAAACGCAGTGAGGGTTTAAACGCAGTGAGGGTTTAAACGCATTGAGGGTTTAAACGCATTGAGGGTTTAAACACAGTGAGGGTTTAAACACAGTGAGGGTTTAAACACAGTGAGGGTTTAAACTGTGCACAGCATGACATATGATTCTGTTCTTATCCCCTGCATTGAGACCCCAGCCCAATCCACCGACCATTCTGTTAGCTCACCGTCTCTGTGTGTGTATATATAGGAAACAGATGGACCCAGCAGAGCTGAACAACGTCCTGTGTGCCAACACTGATAGGCTGTTATCGTGTTGTGTGTGCGTGGTGTGTGGATGTTGTTTGTACACACACAGGGCAACCTGTGCCAAGCTCCCTCCCATTCCCAGTTACAAATCGGCCCCCTAGCAGTACTTTCCGACTCCTTAAGTTGCTCCGTTCCCATGTCCTCATTCACTACCCCTCGTAGTGTTGAATGGATAACCAAGTGGGTGCCAATCAATAACAATATCTTTCAATAGATGGAGCATTACAGAAATCACAATAACACAAAACATGATTAGATAATCTCATCCGTCAAGGAGGTACTTTACCACACAAGATTGAGTAGAAGAGGATGGTTTATATCGAGTTTCTAAACGACAGAATTAAGGGTAGAGTTTATATCGAGTTTCTAAACGACAGAATTAAGGGTAGAGTTTATATCGAGTTTCTAAACTACAGAATTAAGGGTAGAGTTTATATCGAGTTTCTAAACTACAGAATTAAGGGTAGTTTATTGTCATAACTGGTCTGTTCGGGTCAGGTTACCGTGGAGGGGGAGAGACAAAAGAGACACAAAAGGAGGAAACGCCCATTTCTGACCCGAGGGTATAAAAAGTTAAGAATGAACATTGTGACTAAGTGACCACGAGCTGCAGCCAAGGCTCGATTAGTCGAAACCCCAAAACACAACAACTTTGAAGACAAAGTAACCTTTTAACAAGCTATGCTACGGATGAATAGCTGTGTCGAAGAGGATGAATTCAAGCAGGATCACCCGGTTATTCTCTCCAAGGAATGCTTC
>NW_027036768.1:0-15714 GCF_034236695.1 Oncorhynchus nerka | reverse complement strand
TCAGGAGAACCCCAGGGTGGATATGTGCTTAAAAGAGGGTTTAGGGAGAACCCCAGGTGGATATGTGCTTAAGGGTTTAGGAGAACCCCAGGTATATGTGCTTAAAAGAGGGTTTAGGGAGAACCCCAGGTGGATATGTGCTTAAAAGAGTGTTTAGGAAGAACCCCAGGGTGGATATGTGCTTAAAAGAGGGTTTAGGGAGAACCCCAGGTGGATATGTGCTTAAAAGAGTGTTTAGGAAGAACCCAGGGTGGATATGTGCTTAAAGAGGGTTTAGGAGAACCCCAGGGTGGATATGTGCTTAAAAGAGTGTTTAGGAAGAACCCCAGGGTGGATATGTGCTTAAAAGAGGGTTTAGGAGAACCCCAGGGTGGATATGTGCTTAAAAGAGTGTTTAGGAAGAACCCCAGGGTGGATATGTGCTTAAAAGAGGGTTTAGGAAGAACCCCAGGGTGGATATGTGCTTAAAAGAGTGTTTAGGAAGAACCCCAGGTGGATATGTGCTTAAAAGAGAGTTTAGGAGAACCCCAGGGTGGATATGTGCTATAAAGAGGGTTTAGGGAGAACCCCAGGGTGGATATGGTGCTTAAAAGAGGGTTTAGGAAGAACCCCAGGGTGGATATGTGATTAAAAGAGGGTTTAGGGGGAACCCCAGGTGGAAATGTGCTTAAAAGAGGGTTTAGGAAGAACCCCAGGTGATATGTGCTTAAAAGAGTGTTTAGGAAGAACCTCAGGGTGGATATGTGCTTAAAAGAGAGTTTAGGGAGAACCCCAGGGTGGATGATGTGCTATAAAGAGGGTTTAAGGAGAAACCCCAGGGTGGATATGTGCTTAAAAGAGGGTTTAGGGAGAACCCCAGGGTGGATATGTGATTAAAAGAGGGTTTAGGGGGAACCCCAGGGTGGAAATGTGCTTAAAAGAGGGTTTAGGGAGAACCCTAGGGTGGATATGTGCTTAAAAGAGGGTTTAGGGAGAACCCCAGGGTGGATATGTGCTTACAAGAGTGTTTAGGGGGAACCCCAGAGTGGATATGTGATTAAAAGAGGGTTTAGGGAGAATCCCAGGTTGGATATGTGCTTAAAAGAGTGTTTAGGGAGAACCCCAGGGTGGATATGTGATTAAAAGAGGGTTTAGGGAGAATCCCAGGGTGGATATGTGCTTAAAAGAGTGTTTAGGGAGAACCCCAGGGTGGATATGTGCTTAAAAAAGGGTTTAGGGAGAACCCCAGGGTGGATATGTGCTTAAAAGAGTGTTTAGGAAGAACCCCAGGGTGGATATGTGCTTAAAAGAGAGTTTAGGGAGAACCCCAGAGTGGATATGTGCTATAAAGAGGGTTTAGGGAGAACCCCAGGGTGGATATGTGCTTAAAAGAGGGTTTAGGGAGAACCCCAGGGTGGATATGTGATTAAAAGAGGGTTTAGGGAGAATCCCAGGGTGGATATGTGCTTAAAAGAGGGTTTAGGGAGAACAACCAGGGTGGATATGTGCTTAAAAGAGGGTTTAGGAAGAACCCCAGGGTTAGAACCCCAAGGTGGATATGTGCTTAAAAGAGGGTTTAGGGAGAACCCCAGGGTGGATATGTGCTTAAAAGAGGGTTTAGGGAGAACCCCAGGGTGGATATGTGCTTAAAAGAGGGTTTAGGGAGAACAACCAGGGTGGATATGTGCTTAAAAGAGGGTTTAGGAAGAACCCCAGGGTTAGAACCCCAAGGTGGATATGTGCTTAAATGAGGGTTTAGGGAGAACCCCAGGGTGGATATGTGCTTAAAAGAGGGTTTAGGGAGAACCCCAGGGTGGATATGTGCTTAAAAGAGGGTTTAGGGAGAACCCCAGTGTGGATATGTGCTTAAAAGTTTAGGAGAACCCAGGTGATATGTGCTTAAAAGAGGGTTTAGGAGAACCCAGTGTGGATATGTGCTTAAAGGAGGGTTTAGGAGAACCCCAGGGTGGATATGTGCTTAAAAGAGGGTTTAGGGAGAACCCCAGGGTGGATATGTGCTTAAAAGAGTGTTTAGGAAGAACCCCAGGGTGGATATGTGCTTAAAAGAGGGTTTAGGGAGAACCCCAGGGTGGATATGTGCTTAAAAGAGTGTTTAGGAAGAACCCCAGGGTGGATATGTGCTTAAAAGAGGGTTTAGGGAGAACCCCAGGTGGATATGTGCTTAAAAGAGTGTTTAGGAAGAACCCCAGGGTGGATATGTGCTTAAAAGAGGGTTTAGGGAGAACCCCAGGGTGGATATGTGCTTAAAAGAGTGTTTAGGAAGAACCCCAGGGTGGATATGTGCTTAAAAGAGGGTTTAGGAAGAACCCCAGGGTGGATATGTGCTTAAAAGAGTGTTTAGGAAGAACCCCAGGGTGGATATGTGCTTAAAAGAGAGTTTAGGAGAAATCCCAGGGTGGATATGTGCTATAAAGAGGGTTTAGGAGAACCCCAGGTGGATATAAAGAAAGAGGGTTTAGGGAGAACCCCAGGTGGATATGTGATTAAAGAGGTTTAGGGGAACCCCAGGGTGGAAATGTGCTTAAAAGAGGGTTTAGGAGAACCTAGGGTGGATATGTGCTTAAAAGAGGGTTTAGGGAGAACCCCAGGGTGGATATGTGCTTACAAGAGTGTTTAGGGGAACCCCAGAGTGGATATGTGATTAAAAGAGGTTTAGGGAAATCCCAGGTTGGATATGTGCTTAAAAGAGTGTTTAGGGAGAACCCCAGGTGGATATGTGATTAAAAGAGGTTTAGGGAGAATCCCAGGGTGGATATGTGCTTAAAAAGAGTGTTTAGGAGAACCCCAGGTGGATATGTGCTTAAAAAAGGGTTTAGGGAGAACCCCAGGGTGGATATGTGCTTAAAAGAGTTTTAGGAAGAACCCCAGGTGGATATGTGCTTAAAAGAGAGTTTAGGAGAACCCCAGAGTGGATATGTGCTATAAAGAGGGTTTAGGGAGAACCCCAGGGTGGATATGTGCTTAAAAGAGGTTTAGGAGAACCCCGGTGGATATGTGATTAAAGGGTTTAGGGAGAATCCAGGGTGGATATGTGCTAAAAGAGAGTTTAGGAGAACCCCAGAATGGATATGTGCTTAAAAGAGGGTTTAGGGAGAACCCCAGGGTGGATATGTGCTTAAAGAGGGTTTAGGAGAACAACCAGGGTGGATATGTGATTAAAAGAGGGTTTAGGAAGAACCCCAGGTGGATATGTGCTTAAAAGAGGGTTTAGGGAGAACCCCAGGGTGGATATGTGCTTAAAAGAGGGTTTAGGGAGAACCCCAGGGTGGATATGTGCTTAAAAGAGGGTTTAGAACAACCAGGTGGATATGTGCTTAAAAGAGGGTTTAGGAAGAACCCAGGGTTAGAACCCCAAGGTGGATATGTGCTTAAAAGAGGGTTTAGGGAGAACCCCAGGTGGATATGTGCTTAAAAGAGGGTTTAGGGAGAACCCCAGGGTGGATATGTGCTTAAAAGAGGGTTTAGGGAGAACCCCAGTGTGGATATGTGCTTAAAAAGGGTTTAGGGAGAACCCCAGGTGGATATGTGCTTAAAAGAGGGTTTAGGGGAGAACCCTGGGTGGATATGTGCTAAAAGAGTGTTTAGGAAGAACCTAGGGTGATATGTGCTTAAAAGAGGGTTTAGGGAGAACCCCAGGGTGGATATGTGCTTAAAAGAGGGAAGAACCCCAGGGGTGGATATAGAGGAGAGAACCCCAGGGTGGATATGTGCTTAAAAGAGTGTTTAGGAAGAACCCCAGGTGGATATGTGCTTAAAAGAGGGTTTAGGAAACCCCAGGGTGGATATGTGCTTAAAAGAGTGTTTAGGAAGAACCCCAGGGTGGATATGTGCCTGAAAGAGGGTTTAGAAGAACCCAGGGTGGATATGTGCTTAAAAGAGTGTTTAGGAAGAACCCCAGGGTGGATATGTGCTTAAAAGAGAGTTTAGGGAGAACTCCCAGGGTGGATATGTGCTATAAAGAGGGTTTAGGAGAACCCCAGGTGGATATGTGCTTAAAAGAGGGTTTAGGGGAGAACTCCAGGGTGGATATGTGATTAAAAGAGGGTTTAGGGGGAACCCCAGGGTGGAAATGTGCTTAAAAGAGGGTTTAGGGAGAACCCTAGGGTGGATATGTGCTTAAAAGAGGTTTTAGGAGAACCCCAGGGTGGATACCCCAGAGTGTTTAGGGGAACCCAGAGTGGATATGTGATTAAAAGAGGGTTTTAGGAGAACCCCAGGTTGATATGTGCTTAAAAGAGTGTTTAGGAGAACCCCAGGGTGGAAATTAAAAGAGGGTTTAGGGAGAACCTTAGGGTGATATGTGCTTAAAAGAGTGGTTTAGGGAGAACTTCCAGGGTGGATATGTGTGCTTAAAAGGTTTAGGAGAACTCAGGGTGGATATGTGCTTATAAAAGAGTGTTTAGGGAGAACTCCAGGTATGTGCATAAAAGAGAGTATAGAGTGGATATGTGCTAAAAGAGAGTTTAGGAGAACCCCAGGTGGATATGTGCTTAAAAGAGGGTTTAGGGAGAACAACCAGGGTGGATATGTGATTAAAAGAGGGTTTAGGAGAAACCCCTTAGAGTTTTAGGAGAACCCAGGGTGGATATGTGCTTAAAAGAGGGTTTAGGGAGAACCCCAGGGTGGATATGCTTAAAAGAGGTTTAGGAGAACACCCAGGGTGTATGATTTAGGAAGAACAGGGAAAAGCAAAGAGGGTTTAGGAGAACCCCAGGGTGGATATGTGCTAAAAGAGGGTTTAGGGAGAACCCTTAGGTGGATATGTGCTTAAAAGAGTGTTAGGAAGAACTCAGGTGGATATATGTGCTTAAAAGAGGGTTAGGGAGCAACTTCAGGTGGGGATATGTGCTAAAAGAGTGTTTAGGAAGAAACTCAGGTGATATGTGCTTAAAAGAGGGTTTAGGAAGAAACTCCCAGGTGTGATAATGCTTAAAAATAGTGTTTAGGAAGAACCAGGTGGATATGTGCTAAAAGAGAGTTTAGGAGTAATCCCAGGGTGATATGTGCTAAAAGAGGGTTTAGGGAGAACCCCAGGGTGATATCTGGCTGGCAAAAGAGTAAGCTAGGTAGGGAGAACCCTAGGGTGGATATGTGCTTAAAAGAGGGTTTAGGGAGAACCCCAGGGTGGATATGTGCTTACAAGAGTGTTTAGGGGAACCCCAGAGTGGATATGTGATTAAAAGAGGGTTTAGGAGAATCCCAGGGTGGATATGTGCTTAAAAGAGTGTTTAGGGAGAACCCCAGGGTGGATATGTGCTTAAAAGGGTTTAGGGAGAACCCCAGGGTGGATATGTGCTTAAAAGAGTGTTTAGGAAGAACCCCAGGGTGGATATGTGCTTAAAAGAGAGTTTAGGAGAACCCCAGAGTGGATATAGTGCTATAAAGAGGGTTTAGGGAGAACCCCAGGGTGGATATGTGCTTAAAAGAGGGTTTAGGGAGAACCCCAGGGTGGATATGTGCATTAAAAGAGGGTTTAGGGAGAATCCCAGGGTGGATATGTGCTTAAAAGAGTGTTTAGGGAGAACCCCAGGGTGGATATGTGCTTAAAAGAGTGTTTAGGAGAACCCCAGGTGGATATGAACTTAAAATAGGGTTTAGGGAGAACCCAAGGGTGGATATGTGCTTAAAAGAGGGTTTAGGAAGAACCTAGGTGGATATGTGCTTAAAAGAGAGTTTAAGGAGAACCCAGGTGGATATGTGATTAAAAGAGGGTTTAGGAGAATCCTAGGTGGATATGCTTAAAAGAGTGTTTAGGAGAACCCCAGGTGGATATGTGCTAAAAGAGGGTTTAGGGAGAATCCCAGGTGGATATGTGCTTAAAAGAGAGTTTAGGAGAACCCCAGGGTGGATATGTGCTTAAAAGAGGGTTTAGGAGAACCCCAGGGTGGATATCTGCTTAAAAGAGTGTTTAGGAAGAACCCAGGGCGGATATGTGCTTAAAAGAGGGTTTAGGAGAACCCCAGGGTGGATATGTGCTTAAAAGAGGGTTTAGGGAGAACCCCAGGGTGGATATGCAAGTAAAGAGGGTTTAGGAGAACCCCAGGCTGGATATGTGCTTAAAAGAGTGTTTAGGAAGAACTCTGGACAGGGAGGGTTTAGGATATATGTGCTCAACAAAAGAGGGTTTAGGGAGAACCCCAGGGTGGATATGTGCTTAAAAGAGGGTTTAGGGAGAACAACAGGGTGGAGATATGTGCTAAAAGAGGGTTTAGGAAAGAACCCAGGGAACTGGTGGATATGTGCTTAAAAGAGGGTTTAGGAGAACCCCAGTGGATATGTGCTTAAAAGAGGGTTTAGGGAGAACCCCATGTGGATATGTGATTAAAACAGGTTTAGGAGAACTCCAGGGTGGATATGTGCTTAAAAGATGGTTTAGGAGAACCCCTGTGTGGATATGTGCTAAAAGAGGGTTTAGGGAGAACCCCAGGGTGGATATGTGCTTAAAAAGAGGTTTAGGGAGAACCCTAGGTATATGCTTGAAGAGTGGTTTAGGAATAACTCAGGTATATGAAGTGAAAGAGTGTTTAGGAAGAACTCAGGTGATATGTGCTATAAAGAGGGTTTAGGGAGAACCCCAGGGTGGATATGTGCTAAAAGAGGGTTTAGAAAGAACCTATATGATATGTGATTATAAGAGGGTTTAGGAGAATCCTGCAGGTGATATGTGCTTAAGAGCATGAGCAAAACCAGGGTGGATATGTGCTTAAAAGAGGGTTTAGGAAGGAATCAGGGTTAGAACCCCAAGGTGGATATGTGTTAAAAGAGGGTTTAGGGAGAACCTCAGGGTGGATATGTGCTTAAAAGAGTGGTTTAGGGAGAACCCAGGGTGGATATGTGCTTAAAAGAGGGTTTAGGGAGAACCCCAGTGTGGATATGTGCTTAAAAAGGGTTTAGGAGAACCCCAGGGTGGATATGTGCTTAAAAGAGGGTTTAGGGAGAACCCCAGTGTGGATATGTGCTTAAAGGAGGGTTTAGGGAGAACCCCTAGGGTGGATATGTAAGCTAAAAGAGGGTTTAGGAGAACCCCAGGGTGGATATGTGCTTAAAAGAGTGTTTAGGAAGAACCCCAGGTGATAGGCTAAAAGAGGGTTTAGGAGAACCTCAGGTGATATGTGCTTAAAAGAGTGTTTAGGAAGAACCCCAGGGTGGATATGTGCTTAAAAGAGGTTTAGGAGAACCCCAGGGTGGATATGTGCTTAAAAGAGTGTTTAGGAGAACCCCAGGGTGGATATGTGCTTAAAAGAGGGTTTAGGGAGAACCCCAGGGTGGATATGTGCTTAAAAGAGTGTTTAGGAAGAACCCCAGGGTGGATATGTGCTTGAAAAGAGAGTTTAGGGAGAAACCCCAGGGTGGATATGTGCTATAAAAGAGGGTTTAGGGAGAACCCCAGGGTGGATATGTGCTTAAAAGAGGGTTTAGGGAGAACCCCAGGGTGGATATGTTATTAAAAGAGGGTTTAGGGGGAACCCCAGGGTGGAAATGTGCTTAAAAGAGGGTTTAGGGAGAACCCTAGGGTGGATATGTGCTTAAAAGAGGGTTTAGGGAGAACCCCAGGGTGGATATGTGCTTACAAGAGTGTTTAGGGGGAACCCCAGAGTGGATATGTGATTAAAAGAGGGTTTAGGGAGAATCCCAGGTTGGATATGTGCTTAAAAGAGTGTTTAGGGAGAACCCCAGGGTGGATATGTGATTAAAAGAGGGTTTAGGGAGAATCCCAGGGTGGATATGTGCTTAAAAGAGTGTTTAGGGAGAACCCCAGGGTGGATATGTGCTTAAAAAAGGGTTTAGGGAGAACCCCAGGGTGGATATGTGCTTAAAAGAGTGTTTAGGAAGAACCCCAGGGTGGATATGTGCTTAAAAGAGAGTTTAGGGAGAACCCCAGAGTGGATATGTGCTATAAAGAGGGTTTAGGGAGAACCCCAGGGTGGATATGTGCTTAAAAGAGGGTTTAGGGAGAACCCCAGGGTGGATATGTGATTAAAAGAGGGTTTAGGGAGAATCCCAGGGTGGATATGTGCTTAAAAGAGTGTTTAGGGAGAACCCCAGGGTGGATATGTGCTTAAAAGAGGGTTTAGGGAGAACCCCAGGGTGGATATGTGCTTAAAAGAGGGTTTAGGGAGAACAACCAGGGTGGATATGTGCTTAAAAGAGGGTTTAGGAAGAACCCCAGGGTTAGAACCCCAAGGTGGATATGTGCTTAAAAGAGTGTTTAGGGAGAACCCCAGGGTGGATATGTGCTTAAAAGAGGGTTTAGGGAGAACCCCAGGGTGGATATGTGCTTAAAAGAGGGTTTAGGGAGAACCCCAGTGTGGATATGTGCTTAAAGGAGGGTTTAGGAGAACTCCAGGTGGATATGTTAAAAGAGGTTTAGGAGAAACTCAGGGTGGATATCTGCTTAAAAGAGTGTTTAGGAAGAACCCCAGAATGATAAAAGCTATAAAAGAGAGTTTAAGGAGGAACCAGGGTAGGATATGCTGAAAGAGGGTTTAGGAGAACCCCAGGGTCGATATAAAAAAAAGCTAAAAGAGTGTTTAGGGAAGAACTCTATATACAAGAGGGTGATTAGCGTGCGCCTAAAAAGAGTAATGCGAGTGGATAAAAACCCTGTTTGGTGGGGCGTGGATACTGTAAAACAGGGTTTAGGGAGAACCCCAGGGCGGATATGTGCTTAAAAGAGGGTTTAGGGAGAACCCCAGGGTGGATATCTGCTTAAAAGAGGGTGTAGGGAGAACCCCAGGGTGGATATGTAAAGAGGGTTTAGGAGAACCCCAGGGTGGATATGTGCTTAAAAGAGGGTTTAGGAGAACCCCAGGTGGATATATTAAAAGAGTGTTTAGGAAGAACCCCAGGGTGGATATGTGCTTAAAAGTGGGTTTAGGAGAACAACTGGGAGGGGTGGATATGTGCTTAAAAGAGTGTTTAGGAAGAACCCCAGGTGGATATGTATTAAAAGAGGGTTTAGGAGAACCCCAGGGTGGATATGTGCTAAAAGAGTGTTTAGGAGAACCCCAGGTGGATATGTGCTTAAAAGAGAGTTTAAGGAGAACCCCAGGGTGGATATGTGCTTAAATAGGGTTTAGGGAGAACCCCAGGGTGGATATGTGCTTAAAAGAGTGTTTATGAAGAACCCTAGGGTGGATATGTGCTTAAAAGAGTGTTTAGGGAGAACCCCAGCTGATATGTGCTTAAAAGAGGGTTTAGGAGAACCCCAGGGTGGATATGTGCTTAAAAGAGGTTTAGGGGAGAACCCCAGGGTGGATACGACCCTGCCTCACACAGGAAGCGGCGCAGGTCCTAATCCAGGCACTTGTCATCTCCCGTCTGGATTACTGCAACTCGCTGTTGGCTGGGCTCCCTGCCTGTGCCATTAAACCCCTACAACTCATCCAGAACGCCGCAGCCCGTCTGGTGTTCAACCTTCCCAAGTTCTCTCACGTCACCCCGCTCCTCCGCTCCTCCACTGGCTTCCAGTTGAAGCTCGCATCCGCTACAAGACCATGGTGCTTGCCTCACGGAGCTGTGAGGGGAACGGCACCTCAGTACCTCCAGGCTCTGATCAGGCCCTACACCCAAACAAGGGCACTGCTTTCATCCACCTCTGGCCTGCTCGCCTCCCTACCACTGAGGAAGTACAGTTCCCGCTCAGCCCAGTCAAAACTGTTCGCTGCTCTGGCCCCCAATGGTGGAACAAACTGCCTCACGACGCCAGGACAGCGGAGTCAATCACCACCTTCCGGAGACACCTGAAACCCCACCTCTTTAAGGAATACCTAGGATAGGATTAAGTAATCCTTCTCACCCCCCCTTAAAAGATTTAGATGCACTATTGTAAAGTGGCTGCTCCACTGGATGTCATAAGGTGAATGCACCAATTTGTAAGTCGCTCTGGATAAGAGCGTCTGCTAAATGACTTAAATGTAATGTTAAATGTAATGTAAATGGATATGTGCTTAAAAGAGTGTTTAGGAAGAACCCCAGGGTGGATATGTGCTTAAAAGAGGGTTTAGGAGAACCCCAGGGTGGATATGTGCTTAAAAGAGTGTTTAGGAAGAACCCCAGGGTGGATATGTGCGTAAAATAGGGTTTAGGAAGAACCCCAGGGTGAATATCTGCTTAAAAGAGTGTTTAGGAAGAACCCCAGGGCGGATATGTGCTTAAAAGAGAGTTTAGGGAGAACCCCAGCGTGGATATGTGCTTAAAAGAGGGTTTAGGGAGAACCCCAGGGTGGATATGTGCTTAAAAGAGTGTTTAGGAAGAACCCCAGGGTGGATATGTGCTTAAAAGAGGGTTTAGGGAGAACCCCAGGGTGGATATGTGCTTGAAAGAGTGTTTAGGAAAAACCCCAGGGTGGATATGTGCTTAAAAGAGGGTTTAGGAAGATCCCCACGGTGGATATGTGCTTAAAAGAGTGTTTAGGAAGAACCCCAGGGTGGATATGTGCTTAAAAGAGAATTTAGGGAGAACCCCAGAGTGGATATGTGCTATAAAGAAGGTTTAGGGAGAACCCCAGTGTGGATATGTGCTTAAAAGAGGGTTTAGGGAGAACCCCAGGGTGGATATGTGATTAAAAGAGGGTTTAGGGAGAATCCCAGGGTGGATATGTGCTTAAAAGAGTGTTTAGGGAGAACCACAGGGTGGATATGTGATTAAAAGAGGGTTTAGGGAGAATCCCAGGGTGGATATGTGCTTAAAAGAGTGTTTAGGGAGAACCCCATAGTGGATATGTGCTTAAAAGAGGGTTTAGGGAGAACCCCAGGGTGGATATGTGCTTAAACGAGGGTTTAGGGAGAACAACCAGGGTGGATATGTGCTTAAAAGAGGGTTTAGGAAGAACCCCAGGGTTAGAACCCCAAGGTGGATATGTGCTTAAAAGAGGGTTTAGGGAGAACCCCAGGGTGGATATGTGCTTAAAAGAGGGTTTAGGGAGAACCCCAGGGTGGATATGTGCTTAAAAAGGGTTTAGGGAGAACCCCAGGGTGGATATGTGCTTAAAAGAGGGTTTAGGGAGAACCCCAGGGTGGGTATGTGCTTAAAAGAGTGTTTAGGAAGAACCCCAGGGTGGATATGTGCTTAAAAGAGGGTTTAGGGAGAACCCCAGGGTGGATATGTGCTTAAACGAGGGTTTAGGGAGAACAACCAGGGTGGATATGTGCTTAAAAGAGGGTTTAGGAAGAACCCCAGGGTTAGAACCCCAAGGTGGATATGTGCTTAAAAGAGGGTTTAGGAGAACCCCAGGGTGGATATGTGCTTAAAAGAGGGTTTAGGGAGAACCCTAGGTGGATATGCTTAAAAGGGTTTAGGAGAACCCCAGGGTGGATATGTGCTAAAAGAGGGTTTAGGGAGAACCCCAGGGTGGTATGTGCTAAAAGAGTGTTTAGGAAGAACCCCAGGGTGGATATGTGCTTAAAAGAGTGTTTAGGAGAACCCCAGGGTGATTAAGTGTGCTTAAAAGAGTGTTTAGGAAGAACCCCAGGGGTGGATATGTGCTTAAAAGAGGGTTTAGGAAGAACCCCAGGGTGGATATCTGCTTAAAGAGTGTTTTAGGAAGAACCCCAGGGTGGATATGTGCTTAAAAGAGAGTTTAAGGAGAACCCCCAGGTGGATATGCTTAAAATAGGGTTTAGGGAGAACCCCAGGGTGGATATGTGCTTAAAAGAGTGTTTAGGAAGAACCCCAGGGTTATGTGCTTAAAAGAGGGTTTGGGGAGAACCCCAGGGTGGATATGTGCTTAAACGAGGGTTTAGGAGAACAACCAGGGTGGATATGTGCTTAAAAGAGGGTTTAGGAAGAACCCCAGGGTTAGAACCCCAAGGTGGATATGTGCTTAAAAGAGGGTTTAGGAGAACCCTAGGTGGATATGTGCTTAAAAGAGTGGTTTAGGGAGAACCCCAGGGTGGACATGTGCTTAAAAAAGGGTTTAGGAGAACCCGGGTGGATATGTGCTTAAAAGAGGGTTTAGGAGAACCCCAGGGTGGGTATGTGCTTAAAAGAGTGTTTAGGAAGAACCCCAGGGTGGATATGTGCTTAAAAGAGTGTTTAGGAGAACCCCAGGGTGGATATGTGGCTTAAAAGAGTGTTTAGGAAGAACCCCAGGGTGGATATGTGCTTAAAAGAGGGTTTAGGAAGAACCCCAGGGTGGATATCTGCTTAAAAGAGTGTTTAGGAAGAACCCCAGGGTGGATATGTGCTTGAAAAGAGAGCTAAAAGAGGGTTTAGGGAGAACCCCAGGGTGGATATGTGCTTAAAAGAGTGTTTAGGAAGAACCCCAGGGTGGATATGTGCTTAAAAGAGGGTTTAGGAGAACCCCAGGTGGATATGTGCTTAAAAGAGGGTTTAGGAAGAACCCCAGGTTAGAACCCCAAGGTGGATATGTGCTTAAAAGAGGGTTTAGGGAGAACCCCAGGGTGGATATGTGCTTAAAAGAGGGTTTAGGGAGAACCCCAGGGTGGATATCTGCTTAAAAGAGGGTGTAGGGAGAACCCCAGGGTGGATATGTGCTTAAAAGGGTTTAGGGAGAACCCCAGGGTGGATATGTCCTTAAAAGAGGGTTTAGGGAGAACCCCAGGGTGGATATGTGCTTAAAAGAGTGTTTAGGAAGAACCCCAGGGTGGATATGTGCTTAAAAGAGGGTTTAGGAAGAACCCCAGGGTGGATATGTGCTTAAAAGAGTGTTTAGGAAGAACCCCAGGGTGGATATGTGCTTAAAAGAGGGTTTAGGAAGAACCCCAGGGTGGATATCTGCTTAAAAGAGTGTTTAGGAAGAACCCCAGGGTGGATATGTGCTTAAAAGAGAGTTTAAGGAGAACCCCAGGGTGGATATGTGCTTAAAATAGGGTTTAGGGAGAACTCCCAGGGTGGATATGTGCTTAAAAGAGTGTTTATGAAGAACCCCAGGGTGGATATGTGCTTAAAAGAGTGTTTAGGGAGAACCCCAGGCTGGATATGTGCTTAAAAGAGGGTTTAGGGAGAACCCCAGGGTGGATATGTGCTTAAAAGAGGGTTTAGGGAGAACCCCAGGGTGGATACGACCCTCGCCTCACACAGGAAGCGGCGCAGGTCCTAATCCAGGCACTTGTCATCTCCCGTCTGGATTACTGCAACTCGCTGTTGGCTGGGCTCCCTGCCTGTGCCATTAAACCCCTACAACTCATCCAGAACGCCGCAGCCCGCCTGGTGTTCAACCTTCCCAAGTTCTCTCACGTCACCCCGCTCCTCCGCTCTCTCCACTGGCTTCCAGTTGAAGCTCGCATCCGCTACAAGACCATGGTGCTTGCCTACGGAGCTGTGAGGGAACGGCACCTCAGTACCTCCAGGCTCTGATCAGGCCCTACACCCAAACAAGGGCACTGCTTTCATCCACCTCTGGCCTGCTCGCCTCCCTACCACTGAGGAAGTACAGTTCCCGCCTCAGCCCAGTCAAAACTGTTCGCTGCTCTGGCCCTCCAATGGTGGAACAAACTGCCTCACGACGCCAGGACAGCGGAGTCAATCACCACCTTCCGGAGACACCTGAAACCCCACCTCTTTAAGGAATACCTAGGATAGGATTAAGTAATCCTTCTCACCCCCCTTAAAAGATTTAGATGCACTATTGTAAAGTGGCTGCTCCACTGGATGTCATAAGGTGAATGCACCAATTTGTAAGTCGCTCTGGATAAGAGCGTCTGCTAAATGACTTAAATGTAATGTTAAATGTAATGTAAATGGATATGTGCTTAAAAGAGTGTTTAGGAAGAACCCCAGGGTGGATATGTGCTTAAAAGAGGGTTTAGGGAGAACCCCAGGGTGGATATGTGCTTAAAAGAGTGTTTAGGAAGAACCCCAGGGTGGATATGTGCGTAAAATAGGGTTTAGGAAGAACCCCAGGGTGAATATCTGCTTAAAAGAGTGTTTAGGAAGAACCCTAGGGCGGATATGTGCTTAAAAGAGAGTTTAGGGAGAACCCCAGCGTGGATATGTGCTTAAAAGAGGGTTTAGGGAGAACCCCAGGGTGGATATGTGCTTAAAAGAGTGTTTAGGAAGAACCCCAGGGTGGATATGTGCTTAAAAGAGGGTTTAGGGAGAACCCCAGGGTGGATATGTGCTTGAAAGAGTGTTTAGGAAAAACCCCAGGGTGGATATGTGCTTAAAAGAGGGTTTAGGAAGAACCCCACGGTGGATATGTGCTTAAAAGAGTGTTTAGGAAGAACCCCAGGGTGGATATGTGCTTAAAAGAGAATTTAGGGAGAACCCCAGAGTGGATATGTGCTATAAAGAAGGTTTAGGGAGAACCCCAGTGTGGATATGTGCTTAAAAGAGGGTTTAGGGAGAACCCCAGGGTGGATATGTGATTAAAAGAGGGTTTAGGGAGAATCCCAGGGTGGATATGTGCTTAAAAGAGTGTTTAGGGAGAACCACAGGGTGGATATGTGATTAAAAGAGGGTTTAGGGAGAATCCCAGGGTGGATATGTGCTTAAAAGAGTGTTTAGGGAGAACCCCATAGTGGATATGTGCTTAAAAGAGGGTTTAGGGAGAACCCCAGGGTGGATATGTGCTTAAACGAGGGTTTAGGGAGAACAACCAGGGTGGATATGTGCTTAAAAGAGGGTTTAGGAAGAACCCCAGGGTTAGAACCCCAAGGTGGATATGTGCTTAAAAGAGGGTTTAGGGAGAACCCCAGGGTGGATATGTGCTTAAAAGAGGGTTTAGGGAGAACCCCAGGGTGGATATGTGCTTAAAAGGGTTTAGGAGAACCCCAGGGTGGATATGTGCTTAAAAGAGGGTTTAGGGAGAACCCCAGGGTGGGTATGTGCTTAAAAGAGTGTTTAGGAAGAACCCCAGGGTGGATATGTGCTTAAAAGAGGGTTTAGGGAGAACCCCAGGGTGGATATGTGCTTAAACGAGGGTTTAGGGAGAACAACCAGGGTGGATATGTGCTTAAAAGAGGGTTTAGGAAGAACCCCAGGGTTAGAACCCCAAGGTGGATATGTGCTTAAAAGAGGGTTTAGGGAGAACCCTCAGGGTGGATATGTGCTTAAAAGAGGGTTTAGGAGAACCCCAGGGTGGATATGTGCTTAAAAAGGGTTTAGGGAGAACCCCAGGGTGGATATGTGCTTAAAAGAGGGTTTAGGGAGAACCCCAGGGTGGGTATGTGCTTAAAAGAGTGTTTAGGAAGAACCCCAGGGTGGATATGTGCTTAAAAGAGTGTTTAGGGAGAACCCCAGGGTGGATATGTGCTTAAAAGAGTGTTTAGGAAGAACCCCAGGGTGGATATGTGCTTAAAAGAGGGTTTAGGAAGAACCCCAGGGTGGATATCTGCTTAAAAGAGTGTTTAGGAAGAACCCCAGGGTGGATATGTGCTTAAAAGAGAGTTTAAGGAGAACCCCAGGTGGATATGTGCTTAAAATAGGGTTTAGGGAGAACCCCAGGGTGGATATGTGCTTAAAAGAGTGTTTAGGAAGAACCTCAGGGTGGATATGTGCTTAAAAGAGGGTTTAGGAGAACCCCAGGGTGGATATGTGCTTAAACGAGGGTTTAGGGAGAACAACCAGGGTGGATATGTGCTAAAAGAGGGTTTAGGAAGAACCCCAGGGTTAGAACCCCAAGGTGGATATGTGCTAAAAGAGGGTTTAGGAGAACCCCAGGGTGGATATGTGCTTAAAAGAGGGTTTAGGAGAACCCCAGGGTGGATATGTGCTTAAAAAGGGTTTAGGAGAACCCCAGGGTGGATATGT
>NW_027036767.1:0-15712 GCF_034236695.1 Oncorhynchus nerka | reverse complement strand
CCTAGTACCTCCATACCCAGTCCTATACCCTGACCCCATACCCAGTCCTATACCTCTGACCCCATACCCACCCCATACTCCTCTGACCCCATACCCAGTCCTATACTCCGACCCATCCTCAGTCCTATACCTCCATACCCAGTCCCATACCTCTGACCCCATCCCCAGTCCTATACCTCCAATTCATCCCCAGGTCCCATACCTCCATACCCAGTCCTATACCTCCGACCCTATACCCAGTCCTATACCTCCGACCCTACACCAGTCCTATACCTCCGACCCATCCCCAGTCCTATACCTCCATACCCAGTCCTATACCCTCCATCCCCAGTCCTATACCTCCATCCCCAGTCCTATACCTCCATACCCAGTCCTATACCTCCATCCCCAGTCCTATACCTCCATCCCCAGTCCTATAGCCCAGTCCTGACTCTATCCCCGGTCCTATACCTCCATACCCAGTCCCTATACCTCCATACCCAGTCCTACCTCCGACCCCATCCCCAGTCCTGACCCCATACCCAGTCCTATACCTCCATGACCTATACTTCCATACCCAGTCCTATACCGACCCCATCCCCAGTTCTATACCTCCATACCCAGTCCTATACCTCTGACCTCCATGCCCAGTCCTCACCTCCGACCTCCATCCCCAGTCCTATACCTCGGACCCCATCTGAGTCCTATACGTCTGACCCCATACCCAGTCCTATACCTCTGACCCCTTCTCCATCCTATCCTCTGACCCCATACCCAGTCCTATACTCTCTTGACCCCATACCCGTCCTATACTCTGACCCCATACCCAGTCCTATACCTCCGGCCCATCCCCAGTCCTATACCTCCCATACCCAGTCCTATACCTCTGACCCATCCCCAGTCCTATACCTCCGACCCCATCCCCAGTCCTATACCTCCATACCCAGTCCTATACCTCCGACCCCATACCCAGTCCTATACCTCCGACCCCATACCTAGTCCTATACTTCCGACCCCATCCCCAGTCCTATACCTCCATACCCAGTCCTATACCTCCATCCCCAGTCCTATACCTCCATCCCCCAGTCCTATACCTCCATACCCAGTCCTATACCTCCGACCCAGTCCTATACCTATCTCAGTCCTGACCCATACCTAGTCCTATACCTCCATACCCAGTCCTATCCCCAGTCCTATACCTCCATACCCAGTCCTATACCTCCAGTCACCCCATCCCCAGTCCTATACCTCCATCCCCAGTCCTATACCTCCATCCCCAGTCCTATACCTCCATCCCCAGTCCTGTACTTCACACCCAGTCCTATACCTCCATACCCAGTCCTATACCTCCGTCCTACCCCATCCCCAGTCCTATACCTCTGACCCCATCCCCAGTCCTATACCTCCATACCCAGTCCTATACCTCCATACCCAGTCCTATACCTCCGACCCCATCCCCAGTCCTATACCTCCCACTGACCCATCCCCAGTCCTATACCTCTGACCCCATACCCAGTCCTATACCTCCATCCCCAGTCCTATACCTCCACCCCAGTCCCCTATACCTCCATAGCCAGTCCTATCCCCATCCCCAGTCCTGACCCCATCCCCAGTCCTATACCTCCGACCCCATCCCCCAGTCCTATACCTCCATGTCCGATACCCCATACCCAGTCCTATACCTCTGACCCCATACCCAGTCCTATACCTCTGACCCCATCCCCAATCCCATACCTGACCCCATCCCCAGTCCTATACCCTCTGACCCCATACCCAGTCCCCATCCTATACCTCTGACCCCATACCCAGTCCTATACCTCGACCCCATCCCCAGTCCTATACCTCTGACCCCATACCCAGTCCTATACCTCTGACCCCATACCCAGTCCCTATACCTCGGACCCCATCCCCAGTCCTATACCTCCATACCCAGTCCCATATACCTCCACCCCATCCCAGTCCTATACCTCCCCCATACCCAGTCCTATACCTCCGACCCCATCCCCAGTCCTATACCTCCATACCCAGTCCTATACCTCCCCCATACCCAGTCCTATACCTCCGACCCCATCCCCAGTCCTATACCTCTGACCCCATACCCAGTCCTATACCTCTGACCCCATACCCAGTCCTATACCTCTGACCCCATCCCCAGTCCTATACCTCCCCATACCCAGTCCTATACCTCAGACCCCATCCCCAGTCCTATACCTCCGACCCCATACCCAGTCCTATACCTCCGACCTCCATACCCAGTCCTATACCTCTGACCCCATCCCCAGTCCTATACCTCCGACCCCATCCCCAGTCCTATACCTCCATACCCAGTCCTGTACCTCCCCTCCATACCCAGTCCTATACCTCCATCCCCAGTCCTATACCTCCATACCCAGTCCTATACCCCATCCCCAGTCCTATACCTCCATCCCCAGTCCTATACCCCATCCCCAGTCCTATACCCCATCCCCAGTCCTATACCTCCATCCCAGACCCCATACCCAGTCCTATACCTCTGACCCCATACCCCAGTCCTATACCTCTGACCCCATACCCAGTCCTATACCTCCGACCCATCCCCAGTCCCTGCCTCCGACCCCATACCCAGTCCTATACCTCTGACCCCATACCCAGTCCTATACCTCTGACCCCATACCCAGTCCTATACCTCCCCCATACCCAGTCCTATACCTCCGACCCCATCCCCAGTCCTATACCTCCACCCCATACCCAGTCCTATACCTCTGACCCCATACCCAGTCCTATACCTCCGACCCCATCCCCAGTCCTATACCTCCATACCCAGTCCTATACCTCTGACCCCATACCCAGTCCTCCTCCCGATACCCAGTCCTATACCTCCGATCCCATCCCCAGTCCTATACCTCCATACCCAGTCCTATACCTCTGACCCCATCCCCAGTCCTATACCTCCACCCCATCCCCCAGTCCTATACCTCCATACCCAGTCCTATACCTCCATCCCCCAGTCCTACCTCCATCCCCAGTCCTATACCTCCGACCCCATACCCAGTCCTATACCTCCGACCCCATCCCCAGTCCTATACCTCCATACCCAGTCCTATCCCATCCCCAGTCCTATACCTCCATCCCCAGTCCTATACCTCCATGTCCTACCTCCATACCCAGTCCTATACCTCCATCCCCTGTCCTATACCTCCATACCCCCTATACCCAGTCCTATACCTCCATCCCCAGTCCTACCTCCATACCCAGTCCTATACCTCCGACCCCATCCCCAGTCCTATACCTCCACCCCATACCCAGTCCTATACCTCTGACATACCCAGTCCTATACCTCCGACCCCATCCCCAGTCCTATACCTCCTCCATACCCAGTCCTATACCTCCCCATACCCAGTCCTATACCTCCGACCCCATCCCCAGTCCTATACCTCCATACCCAGTCCTATACCTCCATCCCAGTCCTATACCTCCGATACCCAGTCCTGTACCTCCTGACCCCATACCCAGTCCTATACCTCCGACCCCATCCCCAGTCCTATACCTCCATACCCAGTCATATACCTCCATCCCAGTCCTATACCCTCCGACCCCATCCCCAGTCCTATACCTCCACCCCATACCCAGTCCTATACCTCTGACCCCATCCCCAGTCCTATACCTCTGACCCCATACCCAGTCCTATACCTCCGACCCCATCCCCAGTCCTATACCTCCACCTCCATACCCAGTCCTATACCTCCATACCCAGTCCTATACCTCCCCCATACCCAGTCCTATACCTCCGACCCCATCCCCAGTCCTATACCTCTCCATACCCAGTCCTATACCCATCCCCATATTTAGTCCTATACCTCCATCCCCAGTCCTATACCTCCATACCCAGTCCTATACCTCTGATCCCCAGTCCTATACCTCCATCCCCAGTCCTATAGCTCCGACCCCATCCCCAGTCCTATACCTCTCCCCATTCCAGTCCTATACCTCTGACCCCATACCCAGTCCTATACCCTCTGACCCCAGCCAGTCCTATACCTCTGACCCCTACCCAGTCCTATACCTCCGACCCCATCCCCAGTCCTATACCTACCCCATACCCAGTCCTATACGTCCTTACCCCATCCCCAGTTCTATAGTCCCCAGTCTGACCCATACCCAGTCCTATACCTCTGACCCCATACCCAGTCCTATACCTCCATCCCCAGTCCTATACCTCCCGGACCCCATCCCCAGTCCTATATAGTCTGACCCCATCCCCAGTCCTATACCTCCATCCCCATCCCCACCTCCATACCTCCGACCCCATACCCAGTCCTATACCTCCATACCCAGTCCTATACCTCCATCCCCAGTCCTATACCTCCATCCCTCTATACCTCCATACCCAGTCCTATACCTCCGATCCCATCCCCAGTCCTATACCTCTCCTATACCTCCATACCCAGTCCTATACCTCCGACCCCATCCCCAGTCCTATACCTCCATACCCAGTCCTATACCCCATCCCCAGTCCTATACCCCATCCCAGTCCTATACCTCCATACCCAGTCCTATACCTCCATCCCAAGTCCCCTCCATACCCAGTCCTATACCTCCGTCCTATACCCCATACCCAGTCCTATACCTCCTGACCCCATCCCAGTCCTATACCTCCATGAGTCCTATACCTCCATCCCCAGTCCTATACCTCCATCCCCAGTCCTATACCTCCATCCCCAGTCCTATACCTCCATCCCCAGTCCTATACCTCCATCCCCTGTCCTCCATACCCAGTCCTATACCTCCATACCCAGTCCTATACCTCCGACCCCATCCCCAGTCCTATACCTCTGACCCCATACCCAGTCCTATACCTCTGACCCCATCCCCAGTCTATACCTCCGACCCCATCCCAGTCCTATACCTCCATCCCCAGTCCTATACCTCTGACCCCATACCCAGTCCTATACCTCCAAACCCAGTCCTATACCTCCATACCCAGTCCTATACCTCCACCCCATCCCAGTCCTATACCTCTGACCCCATACCCAGTCCTATACCTCTGACCCCATCCCCATTCCTATACCTCCATCCCATCCCCAGTCCTATACCTCTGACCCCATACCCAGTCCTATACCTCTGACCCCATCCCCAGTCCTATACCTCTGACCCCATCCCAGTCCTATACCTCTGACCCCATCCCCAGTCCTATACCTCAAACCCCATCCCCAGTCCTATACCTCCATCCCATCAGTCCTATCCTCCATACCTCTGACCCCATACCCAGTCCTATAGCTCCCCCATCCCAGTCCTATACCTCCATCCCCAGTCCTATACCTCCATACCCAGTCCTATACCTCCGACCCCATCCCCAGTCCTATACCTCCATCCTCCTATACCCCATCCCCAGTCCTATACCTCCGACCCCATCCCCAGTCCTATACCTCCATCCCCAGTCCTATACCCCATCCCCAGTCCTATAGCCTCCGACCCCATCCCCAGTCCTATACCTCCATACGCAGTCCTATACCTCCATACCCAGTCCTATACCTCCGACCCCATCCCCAGTCCTATACCTCCGACCCCATACCCAGTCCTATACCTCTGACCCCATACCCAGTCCTATACCTCTGACCCCATACCCAGTCCTATACCTCTGACCCCATACCCAGTCCTATACCTCTGACCCCATACCCAGTCCTATACCTCTGACCCCATACCCAGTCCTATACCTCCGACCCCATACCAGTCCTATACCTCTGACCCCATACCCAGTCCTATACCTCTGACCCCATACCCAGTCCTATACCTCTGACCCCATACCCAGTCCTATACCTCTGACCCCATACCTCAGTCCTATACCTCTGACCCCATACCCAGTCCTATACCTCCGACCCCATCCCAGTCCTGACCCCATACCCAGTCCTATACCTCCGAACCCATCCCCAGTCCTATACCTCCGACCCCATACCCAGTCCTATACCTCTGACCCCATACCCAGTCCTATACCTCTGACCCCATACCCAGTCCTATACCTCCGACCCCATCCCCAGTCCTATACCTCCATACCCAGTCCTATACCTCTGACCCCATCCCCAGTCCTATACCTCTGACCCCATCCCCAGTCCTATACCTCCGACCCCATCCCCAGTCCTATACCTCCATACCCAGTCCTATACCTCCGACCCCATACCCAGTCCTATACCTCCGACCCCATCCCCAGTCCTATACCTCCATACCCAGTCCTATACCTCCATCCCCAGTCCTATACCTCCATCCCCAGTCCTATACCTCCATACCCAGTCCTATACCTCCATCCCCAGTCCTATACCTCCATACCCAGTCCTATACCTCCATACCCAGTCCTACCTCCATCCCCAGTCCTATACCTCCCCCATACCCAGTCCTATACCTCCGACCCCATCCCAGTCCTATACCTCCATACCCAGTCCTGATACCCCATACCCAGTCCTATACCCCCCAGTCCATACCTCCATACCCAGTCCTATACCCCATCCCCAGTCCTATACTTCCATACCCAGTCCTATACCTCCATACCCATCCCCAGTCCTATACCTCCATACCCCATACCCAGTCCTATCCTCCATACCCAGTCCTATACCTCCGACCCCATCCCCAGTCCTATCCTCCATACCCAGTCCTATACCTCCATCCTCCAGTCCCCATCCCCAGTCCTATACCTCCATCCCAGACCCCTCATCCCCAGTCTTATAGCTCCTAATTCTATCCTCAGTCCTCCTCCATACCCAGTCCTATACCTCCGACCCCATCCCCAGTCCTATACCTCTGACCCCATCCCCAGTCCTATACCTCTGACCCCATCCCCAGTCCTATACCTCTGACCCCATACCCAGTCCTATACCTCCATCCCCAGTCCTATACCTCTGACCCCATACCCAGTCCTATACCTCCATACCCAGTCCTATACCTCCATACCCAGTCCTATACCTCCGACCCCATCCCCAGTCCTATACCTCTGACCCCATACCCAGTCCTATACCTCTGACCCCATACCCATTCCTATACCTCCGACCCCATCCCCAGTCCTATACCTCTGACCCCATACCCAGTCCTATACCTCTGACCCCATACCCAGTCCTATACCTCCGACCCCATCCCCAGTCCTATACCTCTGACCCCATACCCAGTCCTATACCTCCGACCCCATCCCCAGTCCTATAGCTCCGACCCCATCCCCAGTCCTATACCTCCATCCCCAGTCCTATACCTCCATACCCAGTCCTATAGCTCCGACCCCATCCCCAGTCCTATACCTCCATCCCCAGTCCCTCCAGTCTATACCTCCCACCCCATCCCCAGTCCTATACCTCCATCCCCAGTCCTATACCTCCTCTCTATCCCAGTCCTATAGTTTCCGACCCCATCCCCAGTCCTATACCTCCATCCCCAGTCCTATACCTCCATCCCCAGTCCTATAGCTCCGACCCCATCCCCAGTCCTATACCTCCATACGCAGTCCTATACCTCCATACCCAGTCCTATACCTCCGACCCCATCCCCAGTCCTATACCTCCGACCCCATACCCAGTCCTATACCTCTGACCCCATACCCAGTCCTATACCTCCGACCCCATCCCCAGTCCTATACCTCCGACCCCATCCCCAGTCCTATACCTCTGACCCCATACCCAGTCCTATACCTCTGACCCCATACCCAGTCCTATACCTCCGACCCCATACCCAGTCCTATACCTCTGACCCCATACCCAGTCCTATACCTCTGACCCCATACCCAGTCCTATACCTCTGACCCCATACCCAGTCCTATACCTCTGACCCCATACCCAGTCCTATACCTCTGACCCCATACCCAGTCCTATACCTCCGACCCCATCCCCAGTCCTATACCTCTGACCCCATACCCAGTCCTATACCTCTGACCCCATACCCAGTCCTATACCTCCGACCCCATCCCCAGTCCTATACCTCGGACCCCATACCCAGTCCTATACGTCTGACCCCATACCCAGTCCTATACCTCCGACCCCATCCCCAGTCCTATACCTCCGACCCCATACCCAGTCCTATACCTCTGACCCCATACCCAGTCCTATACCTCTGACCCCATACCCAGTCCTATACCTCCGACCCCATCCCCAGTCCTATACCTCCATACCCAGTCCTATACCTCCGACCCCATCCCCAGTCCTATACCTCCATCCCCAGTCCTATACCTCCATACCTCGACATCCCCAGTCCTATACCTCCATACCCAGTCCTATACCTCCGACCCCATACCCAGTCCTATACCTCCATATCCCCAGTCCTATACCTCCATACCCAGTCCTATACCTCCATCCCCAGTCCTACCTCCATCCCCAGTCCTATACCTCCATACCCAGTCCTATACCTCCACCCCATCCCCAGTCCTATACCTCCATCCCCAGTCCTATACCTCCGACCCCATCCCCAGTCCTATACCTCTGACCCCATACCCAGTCCTATACCTCCTATACCCCATACCCAGTCCTATACCTCTGACCCCATCCCAGTCCTATACCTCCTACCCCATCCCCAGTCCTATACCTCTGACCCCATACCCAGTCCTATACCTCTGACCCCATACCCAGACCCCATCCCCAGTCCTATACCTCTGACCCCATACCCAGTCCTATACCTCCGACCCCATCCCCAGTCCTATACCTCCGACCCCTCCATCCCCAGTCCTATACCTCCGACCCCATCCCCAGTCCTATACCTCCATCCCCAGTCCTATACCCCATCTCCAGTCCTATACCTCTGACCCCATACCCAGTCCTATACCTCTGACCCCATACCCAGTCCTATACCTCCGACCCCATCCCCAGTCCTATACCTCCATACCCAGTCCTATACCTCTGACCCCATCCCCAGTCCTATACCTCCGACCCCATCCCCAGTCCTATACCTCCATACCCAGTCCTATACCTCCGACCCCATACCCAGTCCTATACCTCCGACCCCATCCCCTGACCTCCCCAGTCCTATACCTGTCCCCAGTCCTATACCTCCGACCCCATACCCAGTCCTATACCTCCCCCATCCCCAGTCCTATACCTCCATCCCCCAGTCCTATACCTCCAGTCCTATACCTCCACCCCATACCCAGTCCTATACCTCCCCCATACCCAGTCCTATACCTCCCCCATCCCAGTCCTATAGCTCCCCCATCCCCAGTCCTATCCCCAGTCCTATACCTCCTGACCCCATACCCAGTCCTATACCTCTGACCCCATACCCCAGTCCTATACCTCTGACCCCATACCCAGTCCTATACCTCTGACCCCATCCCCAGTCCTATACCTCCGACCCCATCCCCAGTCCTATACCTCCATGACCCAGTCCTATACCTCTGACCCCATCCCCAGTCCTATACCTCCATCCCCAGTCCTATACCTCCATACCCAGTCCTATACCCCACCCCATCCCCAGTCCTATACCTCCATACCCAGTCCTATACCTCCACTATACTAGTCACCCAGTCCTATACCTCCGTCCTACCCCATCCCCAGTCCTATACCTCCATGACCCTATACCTCCAGTCCTATACTTCTGACCCCATACCCAGTCCTATACCTCCGACCCCATCCCCAGTCCTATACCTCCATACCCAGTCCTGCCACCTCCGACCCCATCCCCAGTCCTATACCTCCCCCCATACCCAGTCCTATACCTCTGACCCCATCCCCAGTCCTATACCTCCATCCCAGTCCTATACCTCCATCCCCAGTCCTATACCTCTGACCCCATACCCAGTCCTATACCTCTGACCCCATACCCAGTCCTATACCTCCGACCCCATACCTAGTCCTATACCTCCTGACCCCATCCCTAGTCCTATACCTCTGACCCCCATCCCAGTCTATACCTCTGACCCCATACCCAGTCCTATACCTCCACCCCATCCCCAGTCCTATACCTCCATATACCAGTCTATACCTCCATACCTAGTTCCATACAGTCCTATACCTCCACCCTGAGCCTCCATCCCCAGTCCTATACCCACATCTGTCCCTCCGACCCTATCTCTAGTCCTATACCTCAGTCCTATACCTCAACTCCCCTAGTCCTATACTTCCATACCGACTATACCATACCCAGTCCTATACCTAACTCCTATCCCAGTCCTATACCTTAGTCCATACCCAGTCCTATACCTCCATCCCCAGTCCCTAGTCCTATACCTCCATCCCCAGTCCTATACCTCCATACCCAGTCCTATACCTCCTTGACCTATCCCAGTCCTATACCTCCCCAGTCCTACCCCATCCCCAGTCCTATAGTTCCGACCCCATCCCCAGTCCTATACCTAGCCATACCCAGTCCTATACCTCCGACCCCATCCCCAGTCCTATACCCTACCGAGTCCCATACCCAGTCCTATACCTCCGACCCCATCCTAGTCCTAGTCCCCAGTCCTATACCCCATCCCCCAGTCCTATACCTCCATCCCCAGTCCTATACCTCCATACCCAGTCCCTATACCTCCATACCCAGTCCTATACCTCCCATCCCCAGTCCTATACCTCCATCCCCAGTCCTATAGCTCTGACCCCATCCCCAGTCCTATGACCTCCCCCATACCCATCCCCAGTCCTATACCTCTGACCCCATACCCAGATACCCCATACCCAGTCCTATACCTCCATCTGTCCTACCCCGATATCCCCAGTCCTATACCTCTGACCCCATACCCAGTCCTATACTTTCTGACCCCATCCCAGTCTATATCCTCCGACCCCATCCCCAGTCCTATACCTCTGACCCCATACCCAGTCCTATACCTCTGACCCCATACCCAGTCCTATACCTCTGACCCCATCCCCAGTCCTATACCTCTGACCCCATACCCAGTCCTATACCTCCGACCCCATCCCCAGTCCTATATCTCCGACCCCATCCCCAGTCCTATACCTCCATCCCTAGTCCCTATACTTTGACTTATACCTAGTCATACCCAGTCCTATACCTCCGACCCCATCCAGTCCTATAGCTCCGACCTCCCCAGTCCCTACCCAGTCCCCCATCCCCAGTCCTATACCTCCGACCCTGTCCTATACCTCCATACAGTCCTATACCTCCATACCCAGTCCTATACCTCCTGACCCCATCCCCAGTCCTATACCTCTGACCCCATACCCAGTCCTATACCTCTGACCCCATCTCTAGTCCTATACCTCTGACCCATACCCAGTCCTATACCTCCATCCCAGTCCTACCCCATACCCAGTCCTATACACCTCGTCCTACCCCACCCCCCCAGTCCTATACCTCTGACCCCATACCCAGTCCTATACCTCCCCCATACCCAGTCCTATACCTCCGACCCCATCCCCAGTCCTATACCTCTGACCCCATACCCAGTCCTATACCTCCATACCCCCATACCCACCCCATCCCAGTCCTATACCTCTGACCCCATACCCAGTCCTATACCCCCATCCCCAGTCCTATACTCTCCATCCCCAGTCCTATACCTCCATCCCAAGTCCTATACCTCCATCCAGTCCTATACCCTCCATCCCCAGTCCTATACCTCCATCCCCAGTCCTATACCTCCATCCCCAGTCCTATACCCAGTCCTATACTGACCCCATCCCCAGTCCTATACCTCCACCCCATATACCCAGTCCTATACCTCTGACCCCATCCCAGTCCTATACCTCCATACCCAGTCCTATACCTCCATACCCAGTCCTATACCTCTGACCCCATCCCAGTCCTATACCTCTGACCCCATCCCCAGTCCTATACCTCTGACCCCATCCCCAGTCCTATACCTCTGACCCCATACCCAGTCCTATACTAGTCTATACCTGACTTTGATTTATCCGACCCCATCCCCAGTCCTATACCTCCCATACCCAGTCCTATACCCCCATATTTAGTCCTATACCTCCGACCCCATACCCAGTCCTATACCTCCCATACCCAGTCCTATACCTCTGACCCCATACCCAGTCCCTATACCTCCGACCCCATCCTAGTCCTATACTTCCGACCCCATCCCCAGTCCTATACCTCCATACCCAGTCCTATACCTCCATCCCAGTCCTATACTCCATACCCAGTCCTATACCCCATACCCAGTCCTATACTCTCCCCCATCCCCAGTCCTATACCTCTGACCCATACCCAGTCCTATACCTCCATCCCAGTCCTATACCTCTACCTAGACCCCATACCCAGTCCTATACCTCCTGATCTTATCTACCTCTAGTCCTATACCTCCGACCCCATCCCCAGTCCTATACCTGCTACCCAGTCCTATACCCCATACTAGTCTCTATATTTCCCGACCCTTTATACCCAGTCCTATAACTTCGACCCCATCCCCAGTCTATACCTCCATACCCAGTCCTATACCTCTCATACCCAGTCCTGTCCTATACCTCCATCCCCAGTCCTATACCTCCATCCCCAGTCCTATACCTCCGACCCCATCCCAGTCCTATACCTCCCCATCCCCAGTCCTATACCTCTGACCCCATACCTAGTCCTCCATACCCAGTCCTATACCTCCGACCCCATCCCCAGTCCTATACCCCATCCCAGTCCTATACCTCCATCCCCAGTCCTATACCTCTGACCCCATCCCCAGTCCTATACCTCCGACTATACCTAGTCCTATACCTCCATCCCCAGTCCTATACCTCCGACCCCATCCCAGTCCTATACCTCTGACCCCATACCCAGTCCTATACCTCCTGACCCCATACCCAGTCCTATACCTCTGACCCCATACCCAGTCCTATACCTCTGACCCCATACCCAGTCCTATACCTCTGACCCCTTATACCCAGTCCTATACCTCCGACCCCATCCCCAGTCCTATACCCCCCATACCCAGTCCTATACCTTCCGACCCCATACCCAGTCAGTTTCCTATAGTCCTATACCCCATCCCCATATTTGTCCTATACCTCCATATCCCAGTCCTATACCTCCGACCCCATACCCTAGTCCTATACCTCCATACCCAGTCCTATACCTCCGACCCCATCCCCATACCCACCATCCCCAGTCCTATACCTCCATCCCCAGTCCTATACCTCCATCCCCTAGTCCTATACCTCCGACCCATCCCCAGTCCTATACCTCCATCCCCAGTCCTATACCTCCATCCCAGTCCTATACCTCCGACCCCCTGACCGATACCCAGTCCTATACCTCCCTCCCAGTCCTATACCTCCGACCCCATACAGTCCTATACCTTCCGACCCCATCTCTAGTCCTATACCTCCATACCCAGTCCTATACCTCCTTATACTAGTCCTATACCTCTGACTTATACCTAGTCTTATACCTCCATCCCTAGTCTGGAGAGTCTATACTCCATCTCTAGTCCTATACCTCTGACCCCATATACTAGTCCTATACTTCTCTGACCCCCATACCCTTTAGTCTTATATTTCCGACCCATCCTTAGTCCTATACCTCTGACCCCCATACCCAGTCCTATACCTCTGACCCCATCCTAGTCCTATACCTCCATCCCCATCCTATAGTTCGAGATTATACCTAGTCTGAGTCCTTCTGACCTCCATACTAGTCCTATATTTCCATACCCAGTCCTATCCTCTTTATCTCTGTCATTTATATTTACTAGTCCTATACCTTGACTACCTAGTCCCTATATACTAAGTTCTATATTTCTCTACCCCATCCTCAGTCCTATACCCTCCTGTCCTATACCCCATCCCCAGTCCTATAGCTCTCCATCTCCAGTCCTATACCTCCATCCCTAGTCCTATACCTCCTCTATCCCCAGTCCTATATTTCCGACTATCCCAGTCCTATACCTCCATACCTGTCCTATACCTCCACCCCCCAGTCTATACTCCTTACCTCTTAGTCCTAGACCCCATCTCTAGTCCTATACTTTGACTTATACTCCGATCCCCATCCCCAGTTCTATATTTTCTGACCTTTATATTTAGTCTATATTGACCATACCCAGTCCTATACCTCCGACTTATATCTAGTCCTATACTTTCTGACTTATACCTAGTCCTATACCCTCTTATACCTAGTCCTATACTTTCTGACCCCATCCCTAGTCCTATACCTCCGACTTATACCTAGTCCTATACCTCCCCCATACCCAGTCCTATATCCGAGTTCGGAAGTTTACTTATCCCCAGTCCTATAGCCTCTGACCCCATACCCAGTCCTATACCTCCCCCAGTCCCATCCCCAGTCCTATACCTCCGACCCCATCCCCAGTCCTAGTTCACCCCATCCCCAGTCCTATACCTCCATCCCCAGTCCTATACCTCCATACCCAGTCCTATACCTCCGACCCTCGATCCCCAGTCCTATACCTCCATCCCCAGTCCTATACCTCCATCCCCAGTCCTATAGTTCCGACCCCATCCCCAGTCCTATACCTCCATACCCAGTCCTATACCTCCATAGTCCAGTCCTTACCCAGTCCTATATCTCTGACCCCATACCCAGTCCTATACCTCCACCCCATCCCCAGTCCTATACCTCCGACCCCATACCCAGTCCTATACCTCTGACCCCATACCCAGTCCTATACCCCCATACCCAGTCCTATACCCCATACCCATTCCTATACCCCCATACCCAGTCCTATACCTCCGACCCCATATTTAGTCCTTATCTTGACTGACCCCATACCCAGTCCCTATACTTCCGATACCCAGTCCTATACCTCTGACCCCATACCCAGTCCTATACATCCGACCCCTTACCCAGTCCCTATACCTCCCGACCCCCATCCCCAGTCCCAGTCCTATACATCCGACCCCATACCCAGTCCTATACCTCCGACCCCATACCCAGTCCTATACCTCCATCCCCAGTCCTATACCTCCGACCCCATACCCAGTCCTATACCTCTGACCCCATACCCAGTCCTATACCTCCATACCCAGTCCTATACCTCCATACCCAGTCCTATACCTCCATACCCAGTCCTATACCTCCATCCCCAGTCCTATTCCATACCCAGTCCTATACCTCCGACCCCATCCCCAGTCCTATACCTCTGACCCCATACCCAGTCCTATACCTCCGACCCCATCCCCAGTCCTATACCTCTGACCCCATACCCAGTCCTATACCTCTGACCCCATCCCCAGTCCTATACCTCCATCCCCAGTCCTATACCTCCGACCCAATACCCAGTCCTATACCTCCATACCCAGTCCTATACCTCCATACCCAGTCCTATACCTCCATACCCAGTCCTATACCTCCATACCCAGTCCTATAGCTCCGACCCCATCCCCAGTCCTATACCTCCATCCCAAGTCCTATACCTCTGACCCCATACCCAGTCCTATACCTCCATCCCCAGTCCTATACCTCCATCCCCAGTCCTATACCTCCGACCCCATCCCCAGTCCTATAGCTCCGACCCCATCCCCAGTCCTATACCTCCATCCCCAGTCCTATACCTCCATACCCAGTCCTATACCTCCGACCCCATCCCCAGTCCTATACCTCCATCCCCAGTCCTATACCTCCATCCCCAGTCCTATAGCTCCGACCCCATCCCCAGTCCTATACCTCCATACCCAGTCCTATACCTCCATACCCAGTCCTATACCTCCGACCCCATCCCCAGTCCTATACCTCTGACCCCATACCCAGTCCTATACCTCCGACCCCATCCCCAGTCCTATACCTCCGACCCCATACCCAGTCCTATACCTCTGACCCCATACCCAGTCCTATACCCCCATACCCAGTCCTATACCCCCATACCCAGTCCTATACC
>NW_027036766.1:0-15708 GCF_034236695.1 Oncorhynchus nerka | reverse complement strand
TGGTTTAATGTAGAACCCTTTTTGGTTCCAAGTAGAACTGTTTTTGGTTCCATGTAGCACCATTTTTGGTTCCATGTAGCACCATTTTTGGTTCCAAGTGGAACCCTTTTTGGTTCCATGTAGAACACGTTTTGGTTCCAAGTGGATCCCTTTTGGTTCCATGTAGAACCCTTTTTGGTTCCATGTAGAACCCTTTTGGTTCCAAGTCTCTTTTGGATCCATGTAGAACCCTTTTGGTGCCATGTAGAACCCTTTTGGTTCCATGTAGAACCCTTTTAGGTTCCAAATGGAACCCTTTTTGGTTTAATGTAGAACCCTTTTTGGTTCCAAGTAGACCTCTTTTTGGTTCCATGTAGCACCATTTTTGGTTCCATGTAGCACCATTTTTGGTTCCAAGTGGAACCCTTTTTGATTCCATGTAGAACCCTTTTTGGTTACAAATGGAACCCTTTTTGGTTTAATGTAGAACCCTTTTTGGTTCCATGTAGAACCATTTTTGGTTCCAAGTGGAACCCTTTTTGGTTCCATGTAGAACCCTTTTTGGTTCCGAGTATAACTCTTTTTGGTTCCATGTAGAACCCTTTTTGGTTACAAGTTGACCATTTTTGGTTCCAAGTAGGATTCTTTTTGGTTCCATGTAGAACCCTTTTTGGTTCCATGTAGAACCCTTTTTGGTTCCAAGTCTCTTTTTGGATCCATGTAGAACCCTTTTTGGTGCCATGTAGAACCCTTTTTGGTTCCATGTAGAACCCTTTTAGGTTCCAAATGGAACCCTTTTTGGTTTAATGTAGAACCCTTTTTGGTTCCAAGTAGAACTCTTTTTGGTTCCATGTAGCACCATTTTTGGTTCCATGTAGCACCATTTTTGGTTCCAAGTGGAACCCTTTTTGATTCCATGTAGAACCCTTTTTGGTTACAAATGGAACCCTTTTTGGTTTAATGTAGAACCTTTTTGGTTCCATGTAGAACCATTTTTGGTTCCAAGTGGAACCCTTTTTGGTTCCATGTAGAACCCTTTTTGGTTCCGAGTATAACTCTTTTTGGTTCCATGTAGAACCCTTTTTGGTTACAAGTATAACCCTTTTTGGTTCCAAGTAGAACCCTTTTTGGTTTAATGTAGAACCCTTTTCGGTTTAATGTAGAACCCTTTTCGGTTTAATGTAGAACCCTTTTTGGTTCCAAGTGGAACCCTTTTTGGTTCCATGTAGAACCCTTTTTGGTTCCAAGTAGACCCTTTTTGGTTCCAAGTATAACTATTTTTGATTCCAAGTAGAACCCTTTTTGGTTTAATGTAGAACCCTTTTTGGTTTAATGTAGAACACTTTTCGGTTTAATGTAGAACCCTTTTTGGTTCCATGTAGAACCCTTTTTGGTTCCAAGTCTCTTTTTGGATCCATGTAGAACCCTTTTTGGTTTAATGTAGAACCCTTTTTGGTTCCAAGTAGAACTATTTTTGGTTCCATGTAGAACCCTTTTTGGTTCCAAGTGGAACCCTTTTTGGTTCCATGTAGAACCCTTTTTGGTTCCATGTAGAACCCTTTTTGGTTTAATGTAGAACCCTTTTTTGCTTAATGTAGAACCCTTTTTGTTCCAAGTGGAACCCTTTTTGGTTCCATGTAGAACCCTTTGTCTCCAAGTAGACCTCTTTGGTTCCATGTAGCACCATTTTTGGTTCCATGTAGTACCATTTTTGGTTCCAAGTGGAACCCTTTTTGATTCCATGTAGAACCCTTTTTGGTTACAAATGGAACCTTTTTGGTTTAATGTAGAACCTTTTGGTTCCATGTAGAACCATTTTTGGTTCCAAGTGAACCCTTTTTGGTTCCATGTGAACCCTTTTTGGTTCCGAGTATAACTCTTTTTGGTTCCATGTAGAACCCTTTTGGTTACAAGTATAACCCTTTTGGTTCCAAGTAGAACCCTTTGGTTTAATGTAGAACCCTTTTCGGTTTAATGTAGAACCCTTTTCGGTTTAATGTAGAAACCCTTTTTGGTTTAATGTAGAACCCTTTTGGTTCCAAGTGGAACCTCTTTTTGGTTCCATGTAGAACCCTTTTTGGTTCCAAGTAGACCTCTTTTTGGTTCCAAGCATAACTATTTTTGATTCCAAGTAGAACCCTTTTTGGTTTAATGTAGAACCCTTTTTGGTTTAATGTAGAACACTTTTTGTTTAATGTAGAACCCTTTTGGTTCCATGTAGAACCCTTTGGTTCCAAGTCTCTTTGGATCCATGTAGAACCCTCTTTTTTGGTTTAATGTAGAACCTTTTTTGGTTCCAAGAAACTATTTTTGGTTCCATGTAGAACCCTTTTTGGTTCCAAGTGGAACCCTTTTGGTTCCATGTAGAACCCTTTTTTGGTTCCATGAAACCCTTTTTGTTTAATGTAGAACCCTTTTTGGTTTAATGTAGAACCCTTTTTGGTTCCAAGTGAACCCTTTTTGTTCCATGTAGAACCCTTTTTGGTTCCAGAGACCTCTTTGGTTCCAAGTATACCTATTTTTGATTCCAAGTAGAACCCTTTGGTTTAATGTAAACCCTTTTTGGTTTAATGTAAACACTTTTTGGTTTAATGTAGAACCCTTTTTTGGTTCCATGAGAACCCTTTTTGGTTCCAAGTCTCTTTTTGGATCCATGTAGAACCCTTTGGTTTAATGTGGAAACCCTTTTGGTTCCAAGAGAACTATTTTTGCTTCCATGTAGAACACTTTTTGGTTCCAAGTGGAACTCCTTGGTTCCATGTAGAACCCTTTTGGTTCCATGTAGAACCCTTTTGGTTTAATGTAGAACACTTTTTGGTTTAATGTAGAACCCTTTTTGGTTCCAAGTAGAACTGTTTTTGGTTCCATGTAAAACGTGGTTCCATGTAGCACCATTTTTGGTTCCAAGTGAACGCTTGGTTCCATGTAGAACACGTTTGGTTCCAAGTGGATCCCTTTTTGGTTCCATGTAGAACCCTTTTGGTTCCATGTAGAACCCTTTTTGTTCCAAGTCTCTTGGATCCATGTAGAACCCTTTTGGTGCCATGTAGAACCCTTTGGTTCCATGTAGAACCCTTTTAGGTTCCAAATGGAACCCTTGCTTCATGTAGAACCCTTTTTGGTTCCAAGTAGACCTCTTTTTGGTTCCATGTAGCACCATTTTTGGTTCCATGTAGCACCATTTTTGGTTCCAAGTGGAACCCTTTGGATTCCATGTAGAACCCTTTTTGGTTACAAATGGAACCCCTTTGGTTTAATGTAGAACCCTTTTGGTTCCATGTAGAACCATTTGGTTCCAAGTGGAACCCTTTGGTTCCATGTAGAACTCTTTTTGTTCCGAGTATAACTCTTTTGGTTCCATGTAGAACCCTTTTGGTTACAAGTTGACCATTTTGGTTCCAAGTAGGATTCGTTCCATGTAGAACCCTTTTGGTCCAACTGGAACCCTTTTTTGGTTCCATGTAGAACCCTTTTGTCTCCATAAAGAATCCTTTGTTCCAAGTATATTCTGGGTTCCATGTATAACCTTTTCCACGGAGCGCATACATGAAACCCGAAAGAGTCCTTGAACCAAAAAGGGTTCTTAAAAAGTGTTATCTTAAGGGGAACAGCCCAGAACCCTTTAAGCACCTTCTGTTGTAAGAGTGTAGAGGCGGCTGCCAAACAAAAAGTTCCACCCACACCAGGACAGCAGAACCAGGACACGGTAGAACCATTGAAATATAAATACCTGTTGTAGTTACTGCTGTGTTTTGTGTCTTACTCCCTCCCTCCCTCCCTCCCTCCCTCCCTCCCCTCCCTGCCAACCACAGGCAGTGGATTTGGACAAATGGGTACGTCTCTGCCCTCTACAGTCATTGGTCTCTGAACATACGTGTCTCATTTCCTGTTACATGACACATAAACCACAACCCCCCCTCCCTCTCCTCCCCCTCACCTCCTCTCCCTACCTCCTGAGAGTATATTCTCAGCCCACAGGTTGTCCTAGTGAATTCATGAAATAGTGCTGTAAAAGTTACCATTCACATCCCAGTCCTTTCTACAGCCCCTCCCAAACCGCTCCGCACTCTAAAACAGTGTTGTCAGTACACCTGTCTAGAATTATCATGACTGAAATCTCCTGCTGGTTCTCTCTGTTTTGATGCATGGTCAGGAAAGCCCCCTGACCATAAGGCATGGTGAGGAAAGCCCCCTGACCATAAGGCATGGTGAGGAAAGCCCCCTAACCATAAGGCATGGTGAGGAAAGCCCCCTGTCCAGGAAAGCCCCTTGGCCATAACGCATGGTGAGGAAAGCCCCCTGACCATAAGGCATGGTGAGGAAAGCCCCCTGTCCAGGAAAGCCCCTTGGCCATAAGGCATGGTGAGGAAAGCCCCCTGACCATAAGGCATGGTGAGGAAAGCCCCCTGACCATAAGGCATGGTGAGGAAAGCCCCCTGACCATAAGGCATGGTGAGGAAAGCCCCCTGACCATAAGGCATGGTGAGGAAAGCCCCCTGGCCAGGAAAGCCCCCTGACCATAAGGCATGGTGAGGAAAGCCCCCTGACCATAAGGCATGGTGAGGAAAGCCCCCTGGCCAGGAAAGCCCCCTGACCATAAGGCATGGTGAGGAAAGCACCCTGACCATAAGGCATGGTGAGGAAAGCCCCCTGGCCAGGAAAGCCCCTTGGCCATAAGAAATGGTGAGGAAAGCCACCTTGCCATAGGGCATGGTGAGGAAAGCCCCCTGACCATAAGGCATGGTGAGGAAAGCCCCCTGGCCAGGAAAGCCCCCTGACCATAAGGCATGGCGAGGAAAGCCCCTGGCCAGGAAAGCCCCTGACCATAAGGCATGGTGAGGAAAGCACCCTGACCATAAGGCATGGTGAGGAAAGCCCTGGCCAGGAAAGCCCCTGGCCATAAGGCATGGTGAGAGAGCCACCTTGCCATAGGGCATGGTGAGGAAAGCCCCCTGACCATAAGGCATGGTGAGGAAAGCCCCCTGACCATAAGGCATGGTAGTAAAGCCCCCTGACCATAAGGCATGGTGAGGAAAGCCCCCTGACCATAAGGCATGGTAAGTAAAGCCCCCTGACCATAAGGCATGGTGAGGAAAGCCCCCTGACCATAAAGCATGGTGAGGAAAGCCCCCTGACCATAAGGCATGGTAAGGCTGCTCTGGCCCCCCAATGGTGGAACAAACTCCCTCATGACGCCAGGACAGCGGAGTCAATCACCACCTTCCGGAGACACCTGAAACCCCTGTAATGAAGTGTCCTTTAGAGACCTGTAATAAAGTGTCCTTTAGAGACCCCTGTAATGAAGAGTCCTTTAGAGACCTCTGTAATGAAGAGTCCTTTAGAGACCTCTGTAATGAAGAGTCCTTTAGAGACCCCTGTAATGAAGTGTCCTTTAGAGACAACTGTAATGAAGTGTCCTTTAGAGACGTGTGTAATGAGGTGTCCTTTAGAGACTCCTGTAATGAAGTGTCCTTTAGAGATCTGTAATGGAGTGTCCTTTAGAGACCTCTGTAATGAAGTGTCCTTTAGAGATGTGTGTAATGAAGTGTCCTTTAGAGACGTGTGTAATGAAGTGTCCTTTAGAGACTCCTGTAATGAAGTGTCCTTTAGAGACCCCTGTAATGAAGTGTCCTTTAGAGACCCCTGTAACGAAGTGTCCTTTAGAGACCTCTGTAATGAAGTGTCCTTTAGAGACCTCTGTAATGAAGTGTCCTTTAGAGACCCCTGTAATGAAGTGTCCTTTAGAGACCTGTAATGAAGTGTCCTTTAGAGACCCCTGTAATGAAGTGTCCTTTAGAGACCCCTGTAATGAAGTGTCCTTTAGAGACCTCTGTAATGAAGTGTCCTTCAGAGACCTCTGTAATGAAGAGTCCTTTAGAGACCCCAGTAATGAAGTGTCCTTCAGAGACCTCTGTAATGAAGAGTCCTTTAGAGACCTCTGTAATGAATTGTCCTTTAGAGACCCCTGTAATGAAGTGTCCTTTAGAGACTCCTGCAATGAAGTGTCCTTTAGAGACTCCTGTAATGAAGTGTCCTTTAGAGACCCCTGTAATGAAGTGTCCTTTAGAGACCCCTGTAATGAAGAGTCCTTTAGAGACCTGTAATGAAGTGTCCTATAGAGACCCCTGTAATGAAGTGTCCTTTAGAGACCCCTGTAATGAAGTGTCCTTTAGAGACGTGTGTAATGAAGAGTCCTTTAGAGACGTGTGTAATGAAGTGTCCTTTAGAGACCCCTGTAATGAAGTGTCCTTTAGAGACCCCTGTAATGAAGTGTCCTTTAGAGACCTCTTTAATGAAGTGTCCTTTAGAGACCTCTGTAATGAAGTGTCCTTTAGAGACCCCTGTAATGAAGTGTCCTTTAGAGACCCCTGTAATGAAGTGTCCTATAGAGACCCCTGTAATGAAGTGTCCTTCAGAGACCCCTGTAATGAAGTGTCCTTTAGAGACCTCTGTAATGAAGTGTCCTTTAGAGACCTCTGTAATGAAGTGTCCTTTAGAGACCCCTGTAATGAAGTGTCCTTTAGAGACCTGTAATGAAGTGTCCTTTAGAGACCCCTGTAATGAAGTGTCCTTTAGAGACCCCTGTAACGAAGTGTCCTTTAGAGACCTCTGTAATGAAGTGTCCTTTAGAGACCTCTGTAATGAAGTGTCCTTTAGAGACCCCTGTAATGAAGTGTCCTTTAGAGACCTGTAATGAAGTGTCCTTTAGAGACCCCTGTAATGAAGTGTCCTTTAGAGACCCCTGTAATGAAGTGTCCTTTAGAGACCTCTGTAATGAAGTGTCCTTCAGAGACCTCTGTAATGAAGAGTCCTTTAGAGACCCCAGTAATGAAGTGTCCTTCAGAGACCTCTGTAATGAAGAGTCCTTTAGAGACCTCTGTAATGAATTGTCCTTTAGAGACCCCTGTAATGAAGTGTCCTTTAGAGACTCCTGTAATGAAGTGTCCTATAGAGACCCCTGCAATGAAGTGTCCTTTAGAGACTCCTGTAATGAAGTGTCCTTTAGAGACCCCTGTAATGAAGTGTCCTTTAGAGACCCCTGTAATGAAGAGTCCTTTAGAGACCTGTAATGAAGTGTCCTATAGAGACCCCTGTAATGAAGTGTCCTTTAGAGACGTGTGTAATGAAGAGTCCTTTAGAGACGTGTGTAATGAAGAGTCCTTTAGAGACGTGTAATGAAGTGTCCTTTAGAGACTCCTGTAATGAAGTGTCCTTTAGAGACCCCTGTAATGAAGTGTCCTTTAGAGACCTCTTTAATGAAGTGTCCTTTAGAGACTCTGTAATGAAGTGTCCTTTAGGAGACCCTGTAATGAAGTGTCCTTTAGAGACCCCTGTAATGAAGTGTCCTATAGAGACCCCTGTAATGAAGTGTCCTTCAGAGACCCCTGTAATGAAGTGTCCTTTAGAGACCTCTGTAATGAAGTGTCCTTTAGAGACCTCTGTAATGAAGTGTCCTTTAGAGACCCCTGTAATGAAGTGTCCTTTAGAGACCCCTGTAATGAAGTGTCCTTTAGAGACCCTGTAATGAAGTGTCCTTTAGAGACCCCTGTAATGAAGTGTCCTTTAGAGACCCCTGTAATGAAGTGTCCTTTAGAGACCTCTGTAATGAAGAGTCCTTTAGAGACGTCTGTAATGAAGAGTCCTTTAGAGACGTGTGTAATGAAGAGTCCTTTAGAGACGTGTGTAATGAAGTGTCCTTTAGAGACCCCTGTAATGAAGTGTCCTTTAGAGACCTCTTTAATGAAGTGTCCTTTAGAGACCTCTGTAATGAAGTGTCCTTTAGAGACCCCTGTAATGAAGTGTCCTTTAGAGACCCCTGTAATGAAGTGTCCTATAGAGACCCCTGTAATGAAGTGTCCTTCAGAGACCCCTGTAATGAAGTGTCCTTTAGAGACCTCTGTAATGAAGTGTCCTTTAGAGACCTCTGTAATGAAGTGTCCTTTAGAGACCCCTGTAATGAAGTGTCCTTTAGAGACCTGTAATGAAGTGTCCTTTAGAGACCCCTGTAATGAAGTGTCCTTTAGAGACCCCTGTAACGAAGTGTCCTTTAGAGACCTCTGTAATGAAGTGTCCTTTAGAGACCTCTGTAATGAAGTGTCCTTTAGAGACCCCTGTAATGAAGTGTCCTTTAGAGACCTGTAATGAAGTGTCCTTTAGAGACCCCTGTAATGAAGTGTCCTTTAGAGACCCCTGTAATGAAGTGTCCTTTAGAGACCTCTGTAATGAAGTGTCCTTCAGAGACCTCTGTAATGAAGAGTCCTTTAGAGACCCCAGTAATGAAGTGTCCTTCAGAGACCTCTGTAATGAAGAGTCCTTTAGAGACCTCTGTAATGAATTGTCCTTTAGAGACCCCTGTAATGAAGTGTCCTTTAGAGACTCCTGTAATGAAGTGTCCTATAGAGACCCCTGCAATGAAGTGTCCTTTAGAGACTCCTGTAATGAAGTGTCCTTTAGAGACCCTGTAATGAAGTGTCCTTTAGAGACCCCCTGTAATGAAGAGTCCTTTAGAGACCTGTAATGAAGTGTCCTATAGAGACCTAATGAAGTGTCCCTTAGAGACCCTTAGAGACTGTAATGAAGTGTCCTTAGAGACTGTAATGAAGTGTCCTTAGAGACCCCTGTAATGAAGTGTCCTTTAGAGACCTCTGTAATGAAGTGTAATGTAATGAAGAGCCCTTTAGAGACGTGTGTAATGGAAGAGTGAGACGTCCTTTAGAGACCCCTGTAATGAAGTGTCCTTTAGAGACCCCTGTAATGAAGTGTCCTTTAGAGACCTCTTTAATGAAGTGTCCTTTAGAGACCTCTGTAATGAAGTGTCCTTTAGAGACCCCTGTAATGAAGTGTCCTTTAGAGACCCCTGTAATGAAGTGTCCTTCAGAGACCCCTGTAATGAAGTGTCCTTTAGAGACCTCTGTAATGAAGTGTCCTTTAGAGACCTCTGTAATGAAGTGTCCTTTAGAGACCCCTGTAATGAAGTGTCCTTTAGAGACCTCTGTAATGAAGTGTCCTTCAGAGACCTCTGTAATGAAGAGTCCTTTAGAGACGTGTGTAATGAAGAGTCCTTTAGAGACGTGTGTAATGAAGTGTCCTTTAGAGACCCCTGTAATGAAGTGTCCTTTAGAGACCTCTTTAATGAAGTGTCCTTTAGAGACCTCTGTAATGAAGTGTCCTTTAGAGACCCCTGTAATGAAGTGTCCTTTAGAGACCTCTGTAATGAAGTGTCCTATAGAGACTGTAATGAAGTGTCCTTCAGAGACCCTGTAATGAAGTGTCCTTTAGAGACCTCTGTAATGAAGTGTCCTTTAGAGACTCTGTAATGAAGTGTCCTTTAGAGACTCCCTGTAATGAAGTGTCCTTTAGAGACCTGTAATGAAGTGTCCCCCCTGTAATGAAGTGTCCTTTAGAGACCCCTGTAACGAAGTGTCCTTTAGAGACCTCTGTAATGAAGTGTCCTTTAGAGACCTCTGTAATGAAGTGTCCTTTAGAGACCCCAGTAATGAAGTGTCCTTTAGAGACCTCCTTTTAGAGACCCCTGTAATGAAGTGTCCTTTAGAGACCCTGTAATGAAGTGTCCTTTAGAGACCTCTGTAATGAAGTGTCCTTCAGAGACCTCTGTAATGAAGAGTCCTTTAGAGACCCCAGTAATGAAGTGTCCTTCAGAGACCTCTGTAATGAAGAGTCCTTTAGAGACCTCTGTAATGAATTGTCCTTTAGAGACCCCTGTAATGAAGTGTCCTTTAGAGACTCCTGTAATGAAGTGTCCTATAGAGACCCCTGCAATGAAGTGTCCTTTAGAGACTCCTGTAATGAAGTGTCCTTTAGAGACCCCTGTAATGAAGTGTCCTTTAGAGACCCCTGTAATGAAGAGTCCTTTAGAGACCTGTAATGAAGTGTCCTATAGAGACCCCTGTAATGAAGTGTCCTTTAGAGACCCCTGTAATGAAGTGTCCTTTAGAGACGTGTGTAATGAAGAGTCCTTTAGAGACGTGTGTAATGAAGTGTCCTTTAGAGACCCCTGTAATGAAGTGTCCTTTAGAGACCCCTGTAATGAAGTGTCCTTTAGAGACCTCTGTAATGAAGTGTCCTTCAGAGACCTCTGTAATGAAGAGTCCTTTAGAGACGTGTGTAATGAAGTGTCCTTTAGAGACCCCTGTAATGAAGTGTCCTTTAGAGACCCCTGTAATGAAGTGTCCTTTAGAGACCTCTTTAATGAAGTGTCCTTTAGAGACCTCTGTAATGAAGTGTCCATTAGAGACTTCTGTAATGAAGTGTCCTTTAGAGACCCCTGTAATGAAGTGTCCTATAGAGACCCCTGTAATGAAGTGTCCTTCAGAGACCCCTGTAATGAAGGTCCTTTAGAGACCTCTGTACGAAGTGTCCTTTAGAGACCTCTGTAATGAAGTGTCCCTAGAGACCCCTAATGAAGTGTCCTTTAGAGACCTGTAATGAAGTGTCCTTTAGAGACCCCCTGCAATGAAGTGTCCTTAGAGACCTCTGTAATGAAGTGTCCTTCAGAGACCCTGTAATGAAGAGTCCTTTAGAGACGTGTGTAATGAAGAGTCCTTTAGAGACGGTGTAATGAAGTGTCCTTTAGAGACTTCTGTAATGAAGTGTCCTTAGAGACCCCTGTAATGAAGTGTCCTTTAGAGACCTCTTTAATGAAGTGTCCTTTAGAGACTCCTCTGTAATGAAGTGTCCTTAGAGACCCCTGTAATGAAGTGTCCCTAGAGACCCCTGTAATGAAGTGTCCTATAGAGACCCCTGTAATGAAGTGTCCTTCAGAGACCCCTGTAATGAAGTGTCCTTTAGAGACCTCTGTAAATGAAGTGTCCTTTAGAGACCTCTCTGTAATGAAGTGTCCTTTAGAGACCCCTGTAATGAAGTGTCCTTTAGAGACCTGCAATGAAGTGTCCTTTAGAGACCCCCTGTAATGAAGTGTCCTTTAGAGACCCCTGTAACGAAGTGTCCTTTAGAGACCTCTGTAATGAAGTGTCCTTTAGAGACCTCTGTAATGAAGAGTCCTTTAGAGACCCCTGTAATGAAGTGTCCTTTAGAGACCTGTAATGAAGTGTCCTTTAGAGACCCCTGTAATGAAGTGTCCTTTAGAGACCCCTGTAATGAAGTGTCCTTTAGAGACCTCTGTAATGAAGTGTCCTTCAGAGACCCCTGTAATGAAGAGTCCTTTAGAGACCCCAGTAATGAAGTGTCCTTCAGAGACCTCTGTAATGAAGAGTCCTTTAGAGACCTCTGTAATGAATTGTCCTTTAGAGACCCCTGTAATGAAGTGTCCTTTAGAGACTCCTCAAAATGAAGTGTCCTATAGAGACCCCTGCAATGAAGTGTACTTTAGAGACTCCTGTAATGAAGTGTCCTTTAGAGACCCCCCAATGAAGTGTCCTTTTAGAGACCCCTGTAATGAAGAGTCCTTTTAGAGACCTGTAATGAAGTGTCCTATAGAGGACCCCTGTAATGAAGTGTCCTTTTTAGAGACCCCCTGTAATGAAGTGTCCTTGAGACCTCTGTAATGAAGAGTCCTTTAGAGACCTCTGTAATGAATTGTCCTTTAGAGACCCTGTAATGAAGTGTCCTTTAGAGGACTCCTGTAATGAAGCGTCCTATAGAGACCCCTGCAATGAAGTGTCCTTTAGAGACTCCTGTAATGAAGTGTCCTTTAGAGACCCCTGTAATGAAGTGTCCTTTAGAGACCCTGTAATGAAGAGTCCTTTAGAGACCTGTAATGAAGTGTCCTATAGAGACCCCTAATGAAGTGTCCTTTAGAGACCCCTGTAATGAAGTGTCCTTAGAGACGTGTGTAATGAAGAGTCCTTTAGAGACGTGTAATGAAGTGTCCTTTAGAGACCCCTGTAATGAAGTGTCCTTAGAGACCCCTGTAATGAAGTGTCCTTTAGAGACCCTTTAATGAAGTGTCCTTTAGAGACCTCTGTAATGAAGTGTCCTTTAGAGACCCCTGTAATGAAGTGTCCTTTAGAGACCCCTGTAATGAAGTGTCCTATAGAGACCCCTGTAATGAAGTGTCCTTCAGGAGACCCCTGTAATGAGTGTCCTTTAGAGACCTCTGTAATGAAGTGTCCTTTAGAGACCTCTGTAATGAAGTGTCCTTTAGAGACCCCTGTAATGAAGTGTCCTTTAGAGACCTGTGATGAAGTGTCCTTTAGAGACCCCTGTAATGCTGTCCTTAGAGACCCCCTGTAATGAAGTGTCCTTTAGAGACCTCTGTAATGAAGTGTCCTTCAGAGACCTCTGTAATGAAGAGTCCTTTAGAGACGTGTGTAATGAAGAGTCCTTTAGAGAGACGTGTGTAATGAAGTGTCGAGACCCTGTAATGAAGTGTCCTTAGAGACCCTGAATGAAGTGTCCTTTAGAGACCGAAGTGTCCTTTAGTAATGAAGTGTCCTTTAGAGACCCTGTAATGAAGTGTCCTTTAGAGACCCCTGTAATGAAGTGTCCTTAGAGACCCCAATGAAGTGTCCTCTTTAATGAAGTGTCCTTTTAGAGACCTCTGTAATGAAGTGTCCTTTAGAGACCTGTAATGAAGTGTCCTTTAGAGACCCCTGTAATGAAGTGTCCTTTAGAGACCCCCTGTAATGAAGTGTCCTTCAGAGACCCCCTGTAATGAAGTGTCCTTCAGAGACCTAATGAAGAGTCCTCCTGTAATGAAATTGTCCTTTAGAGACCCTGTAATGAAGTGTCCTTTAGAGACTCCTGTGTACGAAGTGTCCTATAGAGACTTCTAATGAAGTGTCCTTTTAGAGACTCCCCTTTAGAGACCCCTGTAATGAAGTGTCCTTAGGAGACCCCTTAATGAAGAGTCCTTTAGAGACTGTAATGAAGTGTCCTTAGAGACCAGTAATGAAGTGTCCTCCCCCTGTAATGAAGTGTCCTTTAGAGACGTGTGTAATGAAGAGTCCTTTAAGACGTGTAATGAAGTGTCCTTTAGGACCCTGTAATGAAGTGTCCCCTGTAATGAAGTGTCCTTTAGAGACCTCTTTAATGAAGTGTCCTTTAGAGACCTCTGTAATGAAGTGTCCTTTAGAGACCCCTGTAATGATGTCCTTTAGAGACCCCTGTAATGAAGTGTCCTATAGAGACCCCTGTAATGAAGTGTCCTTCAGAGACCCCTGTAATGAAGTGTCCTTTAGAGACCTCTGTAATGAAGTGTCCTTTAGAGACCTCTGTAATGAAGTGTCCTTAGAGACCCCTGTAATGAAGTGTCCTTTAGAGACCTGTAATGAAGTGTCCTTTAGAGACGCCTTGAAGTGTCCTTTAGAGACCCCTGTAATGAAGTGTCCTTTTAGAGACCCCTGTAATGAAGAGTCCTTTAGAGACCCCTGTAATGAAGAGTCCTTTAGAGACCTCTGTAATGAAGTGTCCTTGAACCTCTGTAATGAAGTGTCCTTTAGAGACCCCTGTAATGAAGTGTCCTTTAGAGACCTGTAATGAAGTGTCTTTAAAGACCCCTGTAATAGAAGTGTCCTTTAGAGACCCCTGTAATGAAGTGTCCTTTAGAGACCTCTGTAATGAAGTGTCCTTCAGAGACCTCTGTAATGAAGAGTCCTTTAGAGACTCCAGTAATGAAGTGTCCTTCAGAGACCTCAGTAATGAAGAGTCCTTTAGAGACCTCTGTAATGAATTGTCCTTTAGAGACCCCTGTAATGAAGTGTCCTTTAGAGACTCCTGTAATGAAGTGTCCTATAGAGACCCCTGCACTGAAGTGTCCTTTAGAGACTCCTGTAATGAAGTGTCCTTTAGAGACCCCTGTAATGAAGTGTCCTTTAGAGACCCCTGTAATGAAGAGTCCTTTAGAGACCTGCAATGAAGTGTCCTATAGAGACCCCTGTAATGAAGTGTCCTTTAGAGACCCCTGTAATGAAGTGTCCTTTAGAGACCTCTTTAATGAAGTGTCCTTTAGAGACCTCTGTAATGAAGTGTCCTTTAGAGACCTCTGTAATGAAGTGTCCTTTAGAGACCCCTGTAATGAAGTGTCCTTTAGAGACCCCTGTAATGAAGAGTCCTTTAGAGACCCCTGTAATGAAGAGTCCTTTAGACCCCTGTAATGAAGTGTCCTTTAGAGACCCCTGTAATGAAGTGTCCTATAGAGACCCCTGTAATGAAGTGTCCTTTAGAGACCCCTGTAATGAAGAGTCCTTTAGAGACCCCTGTAATGAAGAGTCCTTTAGACCCCTGTAATGAAGTGTCCTTCAGAGACCCCTGTAATGAAGTGTCCTTTAGAGACCCCTGTAATGAAGTGTCCTTTAGAGACCTCTGTAATGAAGTGTCATTCAGAGACCTCTGTAATGAAGAGTCCTTTAGAGACCCCAGTAATGAAGTGTCCTTCAGAGACCTCTGTAATGAAGAGTCCTTTAGAGACCTCTGTAATGAATTGTCCTTTAGAGACCCCTGTAATGAAGTGTCCTTTAGAGACTCCTGTAATGAAGTGTCCTATAGAGACCCCTGCACTGAAGTGTCCTTTAGAGACTCCTGTAATGAAGTGTCCTTTAGAGACCCCTGTAATGAAGTGTCCTTTAGAGACCCCTGTAATGAAGAGTCCTTTAGAGACCTGCAATGAAGTGTCCTATAGAGACCCCTGTAATGAAGTGTCCTTTAGAGACCCCTGTAATGAAGTGTCCTTTAGAGACCTCTTTAATGAAGTGTCCTTTAGAGACCTCTGTAATGAAGTGTCCTAAAGAGACCCCTGTAATTAAGTGTCCTAAAGAGACCCCTGTAATGAAGAGTCCTTTAGAGACCCCTGTAATGAAGTGTCCTTTAGAGACCCCTGTAATGAAGAGTCCTTTAGAGACCCCTGTAATGAAGAGTCCTTCAGAGACCTGTAATGAAGTGTCCTTTAGAGACCTGTAATGAAGTGTCCTATAGAGACATGTGTAATGAAGTGTCCTTTAGAGACCCCTGTAATGAAGTGTCCTTTAGAGACCCCTGTAATGAAGTGTCCTTTAGAGACCTGTGTAATGAAGTGTCCTTTAGAGACCCCTGTAATGAAGTCTCCTTTAGAGACGTGTGTAATGAAGTGTCCTTTAGAGACCCCTGTAATGAAGAGTCCTTTAGAGACCCCTGTAATGAAGTGTCCTTTAGAGACCCCTGTAATGAAGTGTCCTTTAGAAACTCCTGTAATGAAGTGTCCTTTAGAGACCTGTAATGAAGTGTCCTTTAGAGACCCCTGTAATGAAGTGTCCTTCAGAGACCCCTGTAATGAAGTGTCCTTTAGAGACCTCTGTAATGAAGTGTCCTTTAGAGACCTGTAATGAAGTGTCCTTTAGAGACCCCTGTAATGAAGTGTCCTTTAGAGACCTCTGTAATGAAGAGTCCTTTAGAGACCTCTGTAATGAAGAGTCCTTTAGAGACGTGTGTAATGAAGTGTCCTTTAGAGACCCCTGTAATGAAGAGTCCTTTAGAGACCTCTGTAATGAAGCGTCCTTTAGAGACCTCTGTAATGAAGAGTCCTTTAGAGACCCCTGTAATGAAGTGTCCTTTAGAGACAACTGTAATGAAGTGTCCTTTAGAGACGTGTGTAATGAAGTGTCCTTTAGAGTGTCCTGTAATGAAGTGTCCTTTAGAGACCCCTGTAATGAAGTGTCCTTTAGAGACCCCTGTAATGAAGTGTCCTTTATAGACCCCTGTAATGAAGTGTCCTTTAGAGACTCCTGTAATGAAGTGTCCTATAGAGACCCCTGCAATGAAGTGTCCTTTAGAGAC
>NW_027036765.1:0-15707 GCF_034236695.1 Oncorhynchus nerka | reverse complement strand
ATTTTCCAGACAAAGTTGAATGGTACAGTTCAATTCTTGTCAAATCCGTGTGGTTTATATAATATATATCTATATTGTTTTCAGCAATAGTAGCAGTTTTTATTCAATTTATGAGAAGGTCTTAATAAAGCTGGTCGCTCGCACGGGTCCGCATATCGACATGCCGAAGTTCCTCCACTGAAGGTCAAACCCCCACTATGCAATTCGGCTTGCCGCTCAAGGAACGCTAGTGGACCGATGAGCGATTGCCGACTATCGGGATGCCGATGGTCTGCTGCTGGAGGCCCGACCACGGCGTGCCACCCAAAAACACTGGCGGACCAACAGGTCATTGTTAGCTGGGCTGGTATTTCTAATGTACTACCAAGGTAAGCTTTCGGTTGTATTGCTACAGGGGCAATAACATCGTGATTGTAGCACATTCACTAACGCTTTAGTTCTAGTAGCTATGTTGGCTTACTGGTGCTCTTTCCATGTCGTCTTAGAGTGGCTGGCGTCACTTGAGTGGGCGAGTCACTGACGTGGATATTCCTGCCTGATTGCCCCTCTTCTTTGCTGTGCGCCGCAGAGACCTTTAAAGGTATCAGGCCTTGTCTCTGTGATGGTAAGTTAAGGTTGATGATATCCTTCTAGTGGAAGGGGCTGCTGGCAAAGTGGTGAGGTTATCCTGCCTGTTTGGCCCTTGTCCGGGGTTATCGCCGGATAATAGGCCACAATGTCTCCCATCCCCTCCTGTCTCAGCCCAGTGTTTATGCTGCAGAAGTTTATGTCGGGGCTCGGTCAGACTGTTATATCTGAGTATTTCTCCTGTCTTATCCAAAGTCCTGTGTGAATTTGGCATGCTCTCTCTCAATTCTCTCTTTCTTTCTCTCGGAGGACCTGAGCCCTAGGACCATGCCTCAGGACTACCTGGCCTGATGACTCCTTGCGGTCCCCAGTCCACCTGGCTGTGCTGCTGCTCCAGTTTAAACTGTTCTGCCTGCGGCCATGGAACCCTGACCTGTTCACCGGACTGCTACCTGTCCCAGACCTGCTGTTTTCAACTCTCTAGAGACAGCAACAGCGGTAGAGATACTCTGAATGATCGGATATGAAAAGCCAACTAAAATTACTCCGGAGGTGCTGACCTGTTGCACCCACGACAACCGCTGTGATTATTATTATTTGATCCTGCTGGTCATCTATGAACATTTGAACATCTTGGCCATGTTCTGTTATAATCTCCACCCGGCACAGCCAGAAGAGGACTGGCCACCACTCATAGCCCAGTTCCTCTCTGGGTTTCTTCCTAGGTTCTGGCCTTTCTAGGGAGGTTTTCCTAGTAACCGTGCTTCTACACCTGCATTGCTTGCTGTTTGGGGTTTTAGGCTGGGTTTCTGTACAGCACTTTTAGATATCAGCTGATGTAAGACGGGCTTTATAAATTTAATTTGATTTGACTATGACTCAAGCTAATATGGAGACAATCTAGGCTGTGTGTAGCGGTTATGGTATGATGGTTTGGCTTGGAAAGATGTTTTGGCCTGTTCACACAGCCTGGTCTCATAGACTAGATGTAGCATAGTAAATGTTACTTTAGCATTTTAGCAAATTAGTAACCTTTCAATGACTTACAAATTTTTAGCTACTTTGCAACTACTTAGCAAGTTAGCCCCTTTAAGCTTACCCTTCCTCTAACCCTAAACTTAACGCTTTCACTTAACTCAACCTAATCCCTAGCCTAGCTATCATTAGTTAGATAGCTAAAGTTAGCATTAGCCACCTAGGCATCTAGCTAACGTTAGTCACAACAATAGGTATTTGGTAAAATATATGTTTTACAAATTACCGAAATGAATGATGGACATCCACAAATTAATAGATACAGTGCATTCGGACCCCTTAATTAACCTTTTCCACATTTTGTTATGTTACAGCTTTATTCAAAAACACAAAATTGACCTCAGGTGCATCCTGTTTCCATTGATGATCCTTGATATGGAACCACCAAGACTCTTTCTAGAGCTGACTGCCCGGCCGCACTGAGCAATCGGGAGAAGGGCCTTGGTCAGTGAGGTGACCAAGAACCCCATGATCACTGTGACAGAGCTCCAGAGTTCCTCTGTGGCGATGGGAGAACCTTCCAGAAGGACTACCATCTCTGCAGCACTCCACCAATCAGGCTTTTATAGTAGAGTGGCCAGTAAAAGGCACATGGCAGCCTGCTTGGAGTTTGAAAAAAGGCACCTAAATGATAAACAAGATTCTCTGGTCTTATGAAACCAAGATTGAACTCATATCAAGCGTCATGTCTGGATGAAACCTGGCACCATCCCTACATTGAAGCATGGGGGTGGCCGCATCATGTTGTGGGGATGTTTTTCAGTGGCAGGGACTGTGAGACTAGTCAGGATTGATGGAAAGATGAACGGAGCAAAGTACAGAAAGGCCCTTGGTGAAAACCTGCTCCAGAGCACTCAGGACCTCAGACTGGGTTTAAGGTTCACCTTCCAACAGGACAATGACCTTAAGCACACAGCCAAGACAACTCTGCAGGAGTGTCTTTCGAGACAAGTCTCAATGTCCTTCCATCCTGACAGAGCTTGGGAGGATCTGCAGAGAAGGAGAGAAACTCCTCAAATACAGTGGTGCCAAGCTTGTAGCTTCATAACCAAGAACACTCAAGGCTGTAATTGCTGCCAAAGGTGCGTCAACAAAGTACTGAGTAAAGGGTCTGAATAATTATGTACAGTTGTTGGAAGTTTAAATGTATTTGGCTAAGGTGTAAGGTGTATTTAACCTTCCGACTTCAACTGTACATGTACATATTACCTGTACATATTACCTCAATTACCTTGACTAACCTGTACTAACCTGTGTTTTATGAGTGGGCTGAGGCATAACAAGCGTTTTCAAGTGCAACTTTAGTAACAATGGTTTTGGAAACAAGCTCAGAGATTTAACGATGCTCCTACGAAGGTTCTAACGATTAAATTAGCCTTAACATGCTTTGGGAAACTGGGCCCTGGGCCTAAGTGTTATTTACAACTGCCTAAATTTAAATATACTGCATATAATTTAAAACACATGGCAGATTGTCTACGAAGTAGGTTTGTGAGAGAATGGATGTGTAAACTAATATAATGAAAATGTATTTTCTTACAGGAGGGGGCTACTTTGTCTCTCGACATCCATACTCAATTTTGTGGACCAATGTGGATGTTAGATTATAAAATCATAGAAACTGGAGTGAGTGAGAAATCACTATCTTCAATTCCTATACAGTCCCATAAAGCTTGGAAAAGCCTGTTCCCTAGAGTCAAAGTGCGAAAGAAAACCAATAGTTGGACATTTTATCTATTTCACTATCACACAGGTGGACAGTAGAGCAATCTCCCCCTACTCTCTTCCTCTTTCTTCAGCTTCACACAATACCCCACCTGTATGCCCTTTAGAACTTTGTGAACCCATTTCAAAAGGAGGGTCTACTTCTTACAGTGCTTGCTCTTGTATCTCCCTCCCTGGTGGCCCGGCTGAAATGTCATGGATGGGATGGAAAGATGAGGTCTGTGTTGTGGTCAATGTCATCACCTCAAGACCAGAACAATAACTTCGGTGAAGTAATGAGAGTTGAAATGGTAGTAGGAGCTTCTATCAAGTTAGAAAACCATGGTGGAGAAAGTCAACAAGTGCCTAAGGAGGGTTTGCTCACAAGAATGTAAAAACAAAATTCAACCAGGAAGAGTATTACATGAGGCGGAAAGAACGAGACATGCTGCATGATAACTTGTAGTGGTGTCTTTATCAGTTAAAGGAAGCGGAGAGAAAGAAAAGAGAGACAGAGGTGAGACCTTTCTATTGACATCCAATCAACAATAACTGCTCATAAAAAATACAAAATCAACACTAGATGCTGAGATCTGACCTGGCACTTCAAGTAATATAACTTCTATATTGGTGTTCTTATTGGCAGGTAAATTGTCATATTCCACTCCAGTTGGTGCTGTTTAAGATTAGGGAGGATGTATACATTTTTTCATGAGCATGGCCTTATTTCTGATACATCGTATTGGATGACTGTCATTCATATTCCATTCACCCAGCTCAATGTACAGTGCTTTGCAAAATAATTCATCCCCCTTGGCAATTTTCCTTTTTTGCTGCTTTACAACCTGTAACTTAAATGGACATTTTTTGGATTCCATGTCATGGACATACACAAAATAGTCCAAATTGGTGAAATGAAAAAAATTACTTGTTTCAAAAACTAAAAAAACAGAAAAGTGGTTCGTTCATATGTATTCACCCCCTTTGCTATGAATCCCTTAAATAATATCTGGTGCAACCCATTACCTTGAGAAGTCACATAATTAGTCAAATAAAGTCCTCCTGTGTGCAATCGAACTGTGTCACATGATCTCAGTATATATGCACCTGTTCTGAAAAGCCCCAGAGTCTGCAACACCACTAAGCAAGGTGCACCAACAAGCAAGATGCACCACGAAGACCAAGGAGCTCTCCAAACAGGTCAGGGACAAAGTTGTGGAGAAGTACAGATCAGGGTTGGGTAAAAAAAAAAAAACTTTGAACATCCCAAGGAGCACTATTATTAAAAAATGTTAAGAATATGGCCCGACAACAAACCTGCCAAGAGAGGGTCGCCCACCAAAACTCACGGACCAGGAAAGGAGGGCATTAAATCAGAGAGGCAACAAAGAGCCCAAAGATAACCCTGAAGGAGATTAAAGCTCCACAGTGGAGATTTGAGTATCTGTCCATAGGACCACTTTAAGCCATGCACTCCACAGAGCTGGGATTTACAGAAGAGTGAACAGAAAAAAGCCATTGCTTAAAGAAAAAAATAATCAAACATGTTTGGTGTTTGTCAAAAGGAATGTGGGAGACTCCCCAATCATATGGAAGGCAATCTGGTAAGATGAGACTAAAATGTAGCTTTTTGGCTATCAAGAAAAACACTATGTCTGGCGCAAATCCAACACCTCTCACCACCCAGAGAACAACATCCCCACAGTTAGGCACGGTGGTGGCAGCATCATGCTGTGGGGATGTTTTCCATCGGCAGGGACTGGGAAACTAGTCAGAATTGAAGGAATGATGAATGTCACTAACTACAAATTCTTGAGGTAAACCTGTTTCAGTCTTCCAGAGATTTGAGACTGGGACGGAGGTTCACCTTCCAGCAGGATAATAACCCTAAGCATACTGCTAAAGCAACACTCGAGTAGTTTAAGGGGAAACATTAAAATGTCTTGGAATGGCCAAGTCAAAGCCCAGACCTCAATCCTATTGAGAATCTGTGGTACGACTTAAACATTGCTGTACACCGGCGGAACTCATCCAACTTGAAGGAGCGGGGCAGTTATGCCTGGAAGAATGGTCAAAAATCCCAGTGGCTAGATGTGCCAAGCTTATAGAGACATACGCCAAGAGACTTGTAGCTTTAATTCCTGCAAAAGGTGGCTTGAACAAAGTATAGAATTTGGGGGGATGAATAGTTTTGCAAGCTCAAGTTCTTTTTTTTTGTATTTTTCTTGTTTGTTTCACAATAAAAAATATTTTGCATCTTCAAAGTGGTAGCCATGTTGTGTAAATCAAATGACACAACCCTCCAAAAAATAAATTTTATTTCCAGGTTATAAGGCAATTCTTTCGCATGCCACTGTAGCAGCAACGTTAAAAAAAAGAAGAGGCGGATGGGGGGTGAATTCAATTTGTCCGGATAGCCATTTGATTAGCTATTCAATGGGCTTGGGAGTGTAGAAGTGGTTAAGAAGCCTTTTGGACCTAGACTTGGTGCTCTGGTACCGCTTGCCGTGCGGTAGCAGGGAGAACAGTCTATGACTAGGGTGGCAGGAGTCTTTAGCCATGTTTAGGGCTTCCTCTGACACCGCCTGGTATAGAGGTCCTGAATGGCAGGAAGCTTGGCCGCAGTGACGTACTGGGCCACATGCACTACCCTTTGTAGCGCCTTGCGGTCTGAGGCAGAGCGCTTGCCATACCAGGCGGTGATGCAGCCAGTCAGGATGCTCTTGATGGTGCAGCTGTAGAACATTTTGAGGATCTGAGGACCCATACCACATCTTTTCAGTCTCCTGAAGGGGAATAGGCGTTGTTGTGCCCTCTTCACAACTGTCTTGGTTTGTTTGGACCATAATAGTTAGTTGGTGGTGTGGACACCAAAGAACTTGAAGCTCTCAACCTGCTCCACTACAGCCCCGTCGATGAGAATGGTGGCGTGCTTGGCCCTCCTTTTCCTGTGTCCACGATCATCTCCTTTGTCTTGATCACGTTGAGAAAGAGGTTGTTGTCCTGGCACTTCCAGGTCTCTGACTTCCTCCCTATAGGCTATGTCATCGGCAAACTTAATGGTGTTGGAGTTTTGCTTGGCCATGCGGTCATGGGTGAACAGGAAGCACAGGAAGGGACTAAGCACACACCCCTGAGGGGCCCCCGTGTCGAGTATCAGCATGGCAGACGTGTTGTTGCCTACCCTTACTACCTGGGGGTGGCCCGTCAGGAAGTCCAGAATCCATTTACAGAGGGAGGTATTTAGTCCCAAAGTCCTTAGCTTAGTGATTAGCTTTGAGGGCACTATGGTGTTTAACACTGAGCTGTAGTCAATGAATAGCATTCTCACATAGGTGTTTCTTTTGTCCAGGTGGGATACAGCACTGTTGCGTGCAATAGAGATTGCGTCAGTATGCAAATTGGAGTGGGTCGAGGGTTCCTTGGATAACGGTGTTGATGTGAGCCATGACCAGCCTTTCAAAACACTTCAAAGCACCAGCACTTCATGGCTACAGACGTGAGTGCTATGTCTCGGTAGTCATATAGGCAGGTTACCTTAGCTTTATTGGGCACAGGGACCATGGTGGTCTGCATGAAACATATATAGGTATTGCTCACTCGGTCAGGGAGAGGTTGAAAATGTCCGTAAAGACACTTGCCAGTTGGTCCAAACATGCTCTAAGTACACGTCCTGGTAATCTGAGAAAGCACATTGTGACATCTTGTGTGCTATCAGAGACTTACACCTGAGAACAAAAGACCAGGCCTTCCGAACTGGGCTCAACAGAGATACCCACGAAGACCTTCAACACGTAAATACATGCATTGCGCTTCTTACCCATAAGAGCAACAGTTCAGGAAAGGTATTAAGACTAAACTAAGTGTTGTTTATTTTTCTCTCTCGCTCTCTTCAAATCTCCATCTTGTGTAACCTGTCATATTGTGTTGTTCTGCTAGGGACTTGTCATCATATTACATTTCTAATCAATAACCTATGCCATGTGTGTATGTGAATCTTATGTTGTCATTTCGCTTGTTAGTAAATAAACTCAATTTGTGTGGTACGGAATGATTAGTCTCCGACGTTCAGAATGAGACTGATATGAGGAAATTATTAATTAGTGACTGTTATGATATTGATATATTCTTGAGTAAATTTGGGAAACGGTAACTCATTAAGCAAACTTTTCCCATGGTGCCCCAGATTTCTAATGAGTTAATTGTTACCTGATTAATTTATTAGAGTAATAATTCAATGTAGGAGGTAATTATTCAAATTAATAGCAGTCATCACATTAATGATAGTCACATCACAACAGTGCCTTTCCAAATCATGTCCAATCAATTTAATTGATCACGGGTGGAGTCCAATCAAGTTTGAGAAACATCTCAAGAATGGTCAATGGAACAGGTTTGCACCTGAGCTCAATTTTGAGTCTCATAGCAAAGGGTCTGAATACTTATGTCAATAAGGTATGAGTTTGATATTTTTTAGACAATGTAGGAGGTATAAAGTTGTGATTATGGTCCATTGTTTAGCTAGCTACATGTCTTAACAAAAGACTCCAATAATTTTGACAAAGTATTTCCATTTCAAGTTAGTGTGCTAATGAAACATCTGCTGCTCCAGCCATGATCACCACACAAAAATAAAGAGCTAACACTGCCCAATGTGTGTCATAAGGGACACACGTCACTTAACCTATCAGGGGAGAAGACGAGTCCAGGTAGTCAATCCACGCTACCCAAAAAATCTTGCACTGTTAACATTGCAAACACTAACTTGATGTCCCAACAATGAGCAAAGCAGGAACTCCAACCTGAACAGGGGATGGAGATAAACTTTGGGCCTCTCTCCACTGCAGCACAAACCAACCCTACTTCCACACCAACACAAATCACAGGCGTGTAACCAAAGAAAGTTACAACAGGCAGTATACAAATGTCACATACTTCGTACGTGTACCACACTATGTAACTCCCAATCAAAGTAGTGCCCACAACATAACCCCATATACAAAGGTTAGCCAGGCAATCACAAAGCACTTTACTTTGAAATACCACCTTAACCAGTTAGCAAATGCTACCAAACAAATGCAATTTCAGGGAGTAATTACACAAATACCAGATGAGCCCCCACTTGTTACAACCTGTCTCAAGCTTGTAACAAACAATTGGAAACCACACACCGAGTAAAGGAATAACAAATAATTTATTCCATGAATAAACACTCACAACAATAATCAGATGAGGCATGAAGGTCAGTAAATTAGGTGTCAACTGCCACAGCCACAACAAAACAACCAAAGTTATGTAGAGAGAGATCTCTTACTGAATGGGGAAACAGTGGCTTTATGCCACAGCTGAGCTTTCACAGGTGTGCCCCATCAGCACTGGCGACCCTCCCAGCTCGGCCCACCTCTCCTACTCTGCCCACAAATCTTCTGCAGGACGTAAGCACAGCAAAACCCAGTAGACAGAGCAGGGAGGGGCCGTCACATAGAAAAGGGTCTGAATACTTATTTACATAAGGTATTTCTGTTTTTTATTTTTAATACATTTGCAAAAAAATCTAGACCTGTTTTCCCTTTGTCATTATGTGGTACTGTGTGTAGATTGAGGCAAAACGTTTATTTAATCAATTTTAGAATAATGCTGTAATGTAAAGAAAAAAATCTGAATGTACTGTGTATATGTGATGGGATGTATAGACATTATAGACAGTATGTGCGTAGGATAGAATAGTCTATATATACACCAATAGTGTAATACGATGTCATAGACTAGAATCAAGTATGTTAATGAAATTAGTAAAACAGTATGCAAATATTATTAAAGTGACCAGTGTTCCATTATTAAAGTGACCAGTGATGCCATGTCTATGTACATGAGGCAGCAGCCTCTAAGGTGCACTGTTGAGTAACCGGGTGGTAACCAACTAGTGACAGTGACTAAGTTCAGGGCAGGGTACTGGGTGGAGGCCGGTTAGTGAAGGCTATTTAACAATCTGATGGCCTTGAGATAGAAGCTGTTTTTCAGTCTCCCGGTCCCAGGTTTGATGCACCTGACCTCGCATTCTGGATAATAGAGGCCGTGGTTCGGGTGCTTGATGATCTTCTGGGCCTTCCTGTGTGATTGGGTGCTGTCGGTGTCCTGAAGGGCAGCAGTGTTCCCTCTGTGATGCGTTGAGCAGATCGTATCACCCTCTGGAGAGCCTTGTGGTTGCGGGCGGTGCGCATTTGCTACATGTACATATATATTTTAATCATATTGAAATACACTACGGGTCAAATGTTTTAGAACACTCATTCAAGGGCTTTTCTTTATTTGGACTATTTTCTACATTTTAGAATAATAATGAAGACATCAAAACTACGAAATATCACAAATCATGTAGTAAACAAAAAAGTGTTAAATCAAAAATATATTTCATATTTGAGATTCTTCAAATAGCTCTTTACCTTGATGACAGCTTTGCACACTCTTGAAATTCTCTCATCCAGCTTCATGAGGTAGTCACCTGGAATACATTTGGCACCAATGGCACCGACAGAGATGGTTTCCTCGCTTTGCATTCTTAGGAAACTATGCAGTATATTGTTTTATTTCTTACATTGTTACCAAAGGAAATCTTAAGTGTTATTACAGCCAGGAAGAACTATTTGATTTTTAGAGCAACGTCAACTTATCAACATTACGGAATACGACTTTCCCAAAGCAGATCCACCACCCAGGACAATGGATCTAATCCCACCAGCTGACCGAAAACAACGGCGACGCAGAAGGGGCAGACAGAGCGGTCTTCTGGTCAGGCTTCGTAGACGGGAACATCGCTCACCTCTCACGAGTATACTACTCGACAATGTCCAGTCTCTTGACAACAAGGTAGAGGAAATTCGAGCATGGATTGCCTTCCAGCGAGACATCAGAGATTGTCACGTCCTCTGTTTCACGGAAACATGGCTCTCTATGTTGTCAGAATCGGTCCAGCCACGAGCTTCTCCATGCATTGTACCAACAGAGATAACCACCTTTCTGGGAAGAGGAAGGGCGGATGTGTATGCTTTATGATTAACAACTCATGGTGTGATCATAACAACACACAGGAACTCAAGTCATTCTGCTCACCCGACCTAGAATTCCTTACAATCAAAATGGCGGCCATTCTACCTATCAAGATAATTCTCGTCAGTTATAGTCACAGCTGTGTACATCCCTTAACCTCTAGTGACACCCCATCCCATGAACGGGACCGTTGTCATCATCTGACACTAATTAGCATAACGCAACGGACATAAATCTTCCTAGAAAATATTCCTATTCATGAAAATCACAAGTGAAATATATTGGAACACAGCTTAGCCTTTTGTTAATCACCCTGTCGTCTCAGATTTTCAAAATATGCTTTACAGCCAAAGCTAGAGAAGCATTTGTGTAAGTTTATCGATAGCCTAGCATAGCATTATGCCTTGCTAGCAGCAGGCAACCTTGTCACGAAAATCAGAAAAGCAATCAAATTAAATTGTTTACCTTTGATGAACTTCGGATGTTTTCACTCACGAGACTCCGAGGTAGATAGCCAAAGTTCATTTTTTCCAAATATATTATTTTTGTATGCGAAATAGCTCCATTTGTTCTTCACGTTTAGCTGAGAAATCGACCGGAAATTGCGGTCACGACAACACCCGAAAAATATTCAAAATTAGCTCCATAATATCGACAGAAACATGGCAAAAGTTGTTTATCAATCCTCAAGGTGTTTTTCAAATATCTATTCGATAATATATCAACCGGGCCAATTGGTTTCTCAGTAGAAACGATTGGAATAATGGCTACCTCTGTATTTTACGCAAGAATTTCTCTGGGAGCATCAGCTGACCACTTGCGCAATGAAGCCGCCTACGGGTATTCTTCAACATAAATGCGTAAAACTACGTCACAATGCTGTAGACACCTTGGAATACGTAGAAAGCTTGATCTGGTTGATAGGGCATTCACAGCTCAATAGGGACACATCGGAACGCAGGGCTTTCAAAAGATTAGTCACTTCCGGATTGGATTTTTCTCAGGCTTTCGCCTGTAACATCAGTTCTGTTATACTCACAGACAATATTTTTACAGTTTTGGAACCTTTAGAGTGTTTTCTATCCTAAGCTGTCAATTATATGCATATTCTAGCATCTTGTCCTGACAAAATATCCCGTTTAATTTGGGAACGTAATTTTTTTTTTTAAATGAAAGCCAAGATGGCTCTCAAGGAACTTCACTGGACTCTATGTAAACTGGAAAATATATACCCAGAGGATGCATTTATTGTAGCTCGGGATTTTAACAAAGCAAATTTGAGATCAACCTAAATTTTATCAGCATATTGATTGCACGACATGTAGGGCTAATACTCTCAACCACTGCTACTCTAACTTCTGCGATGCATACAAAGCCCTCCCCCGCCCTCCGTTCGGCAAATCCGATCATGACGCCATCTTGCTCATCCTGGCTTATAGGCAGAAACAAAAACAGGTTGTACCAGTGACGAGAACCATTCAACACTGGTCTGATCAATCGAAAGCAACGCTCCAATATTGTTTTGATCACGCGGACTGGAATATGTTCTGGTCAGCCTCAGAGAACAACATTGACTTGGTGAGAGTGCATTTTATAAATACGTGCATTGGAGATGTCGTACCCACTGTGACTATTTAAACCTACACTAACCAGAAACCATGGATGGAGAGTGGCATTCGCGAAAAAAAAAACTGAAAGCACAATCCACCACATTTAACCATGGAAAGAGGCCTGGTGATATGGCTGAATATAAACAGTGTAGTTATTCACTCCGCAAAGCAATCAAACAAGTGAAATGCCTGTACAGGGACAATGTCGAGGTGCAATTCAATGGCTCAGACACAAGACGTATGTGGCAGGGTCTACAAAAAATCACCAACTACAAAAACAAAAACAGCCACGTCACAGATACCGATGTCACGCTTCCAGACAAAATTATCACCTTCTTTGCCCACTTTGAGGATAATACAGTGCCACCGTCATGGCTGGCTAACAAAGACTGTGCCCCTTCTCAGTGGCTGACGTGAGTAAAACATTTAAATACGTTAACCCTTGCAAAACTGCTGGCCCAGACGGTATCCCTAGCCGCGTCCTCAGAGCATGCACAGACCAGATGGCTGGTGTGTTTATGGACATATTTCATCGCTCCTTATCCCAGTCTGTTGTCCCCATATGCTTCAAGATGGCCTCAGGAGGCTGAAGAAATGTGGCTTGTCACCCAAAACCCTGACAAACTTTTATCGCCTGGTACGGCAACTGTTCCGCCCTCAACCGCAAGGCTCTCCAGAGGGTGTTGCGGTCTGCACAACGCATCACCGGGGGCAAACTACCTGCCCTCCATGACACATACAGCACCCGATGTCACAGGAAGGCCAAAAAGATCATCAAGGACAATAACCACCCGAGGCACTGCCTGTTCACACCGCTATCATCAACAAGGTGAGTTCAGCACAGGTGCATCAAACTGAGAGATTGAGCAACAGCTTCTATCTCAAGGCCATCCGACTGCTAAACAGAAATCACTAACTCAGAGACACTTATAAATGGATCACTAGTCACTTTAAACAATGCCACTTTTTGATAATGTCTACATATTATGCATTACTCATATCACATGTATATACCGTATTTTATACCATCTATTGCACCTTGCCTATTCCGCTCAGCCATCGCTCATCCATATACTTACATGTACATATTCTCATTCAACCCTTTAGATTTGTGTGCATTAGGTAGTTGTGTATTAAGTTGTTGTTGGGAATTGTGAGATTACTTGTCAGATATTACTGCACTGTTGGAACTAGAAGCACAAGCATTTTGCTACACTCAAATTAACATCTGCTACCCATGTGTATGTGACCAATAAAATGTTATTTGATTTCAATTAACAGGTGTGCCTTGTTAAAAGTTCATTTGTGGAATTTCTTTCCTTCTTAATACGTTTGAGCCCAGCAGTTGTGTTGTGACAAAGGTAGGGGGGTATACAGAAGGAAGCCCTATTTGGTAAAAGACCAAGTCCATATTATGGCAAGAACAGCTCAAATAAGCAAAGAGAAATGACAGTTGATCATTACTTTAAGCCATGAAGGTCAGTCAATATAGAAAATGTCAAGAACTTTGACAGTTTCTTCAAGTGCAGTCGCAAAAACCATCAAGTGCTATGATGAAACTGGCTCTTATGAGGACCGCCACATTAATGGATGACCCAGAGTTACCTCTGCTGCAGGAGGATAAGTTCATTCGACTTAACCTCTTGCTTCTACTTGGGACGCTTGCGTCCCAACTAGAGCTCTGGAAATGCAAATGCGCTACGCTAAATGCTAATAGTATTAGTTAAAACTCAAAAGTTCATTAAAATAAACATGCAGGGTATCAAATTAAAGCTACACTCGTTGTGAATCCAGGCAACAAGTCAGATTTTTAAAATGCTTTTCGGCGACAGCATGAGAAGCTATTATCTGATAGCATGCACCAATACACTACAACACAAAAGCACAGCAGGGGACGTAAACAAAATAATTAGCATTTCGGCGTTACACAAACCGCACAATAAAATAGAAAACAGTCATTACCTTTCACCATCTTCTTTGTTGGCACTCCTAGATGTCCCATAAACACTATTGGGTCTTTATTTCGATTAAATCGGGCCATATAAAGCCAAGATATCGTTATATGTAGACTGTGTGATAAACGAAAAAAACAGCGATTTCACAACGTAACGTCATTTTTTAAAATTCAAAAAGTAGACGATAAACTTTCACAAAACACTTCGAAATACGTTTGTAATGCTACTTCAGGTATTAGTAAACGTTAATAAGCGATAAAAATCATCCTTAGGCGATGTAAAAATCATTAGCTGTCGTCTTGGAAAAAATTTCACGAGAGAGCTCTTCCGGAATGATCTGGGCGGAGACCGGAGGTAAGTGGTGCCCCTGTTTCGGTTCAACCAAGAATCAAAGATGATTCAATTCACAAGACTCTAGACAACATGGGGATGCTGTGGGAGTTGAATGCTCGGTCTTATCTAATTCGGCTCACTGTTAACAATTGCTGGAAGTGGCGCAAGGATATTTATTTCCATTTTCTGTGATCAGGTTTTCCTGCGCTTTCCGATGTAACGCACGTTATGTTATAGCCACAGTCGTGATTTAACCAGTTTTAAAAACGTCCGAGGGTTTCCTATCCACACATTCTAACCATATGAACGTACTATATTCCTGGCATGAGTAGCAGGGCGCTGAAATGTTGCGCGATTTTTAACAAAATGTTAAAAAAGGTAGAGGGTCGACTTAAGAGGTTAACAGCCTCAAATATTGCAGCCCAAATAAATGCTTCACAGAGTTCAAGTAACAGAAACATCTCAACATAAACTGTTCATAAGAGAGTGTGTGAATCAGGCCTTCATGGTCGATTTTTGCTGCAAAGAAACCACTCCTAAAGGACACCAATATGAAGAAGAGACTTGCTTGGGCCAAGAAACACGAGCAATGGACATTAGACCGGTGGCAAAGGGTGGCTACTTTGAAGAATCTAAAATATATTTTGATTTGTCTAACACTTTTTTGGTTACTACATGATTCCATATGTGTTATTTCTTCACTATTATTCTACAATGTAGAAAAGTAGTAAAAATAAAGAAAAACCCTTGAATGAGTAGGCGTTCTAAAAATATTTGACCGGTAGTGAAAATTTTATGTTCAATCATTTTAGTTCAATTTTGCCAATAGGCTACTGGCTGTACTTTTTGCCTTAATATATTTGATGTGTAACAACATGTGTGCAATGATGTGACCAATGATGTGTATAGTTAGCCACCTTTATATTTGCAGACATAGGTGGTAATATCTCTCTGATCTGTCATCAGTATTGTGGAGTAATTCAAATGTTAATGTTAAGATTTGAATGGAGAAAGCTTATCCAAGAGCATTGCAGCTTTTTTTCAATACTATCACAGATTTTTGTGAAATAGACTCAAATTACTTATTCGTGCCCACCACATGATTTTGTAACTAAACTTTTTAGTGTCCACCACACTGTGTTCTTCTTAATAACGCATTCATGTCCAGTACACAATTTTCTTCATTATGAATTCCAATTTGTTGTGGCTAACGTTAGCCAGGTTGCTAACTTTAGCTTGTCTGGGGGTTTAGGTTAGGGGTTAAGGTTAGGGTTAGCTAACATGTTAGCTATGTAGTTCAAATCAGTAAGTACTTGCAAAGTTGCTAAAGAACTAAAATTCTAACGTTGTCCATCATGTGATTCGAACACGCAAAATTTGGGTTGCTAGACATTAGCATTATACGCACACCCAGCCTCCCCGACCAACCTTCCTCCTCAAGTTTCTGTAACCTACT
>NW_027036764.1:0-15701 GCF_034236695.1 Oncorhynchus nerka | reverse complement strand
CACCTGTCATACACCTGTTATACTCACCTGTCATTCACCTGTTATACTCACCTGTCATTCACCTGTTATACTCACCTGTCAGTATCACCTGTTATACTCACCTGTCATGCACCTGTTATACTCACCTGTCATTCACCTGTGTATACGCACTCGTCACCTGTCGTTCACCTGTTATACTACCACGTCATGCACCTGTTATACTCACCTGTCATTCACCTGTTATACACCTGTCACCCCCTGTCATACACCTGTTATACTCACCTCGTCATTCACCTGTTATACTCACCTGTCATTCACCTGTTATACTCACCTGTCATGTCACTCTGTTATACTCACCTCGTCAGTTTCACCCCCTGTTATACTCACCTGTCATTCACCTGTTATACGCTGCACCTGTCATTACACCTGTTATACTCACCTGTACATTCACCACCTGTTATACTCACCTGTCATACACCTGTTATACTCACCTTGTCATTCACCTGTTATACTCACCTGTCTTACCTGCTGTGCAGTCACACCTGTTATACTCACCTGTCATACACCTGTTATAGCTTCACCTGTCATTTCACCTGTTATACTCTCACCTGTCATTCACCTGTTATACTCACCTGTCATTCACCTGTTATACTCACCTGTCATACACCTGTTATACCACCTGTCGTTCACCTGTTATACTCACCTGTCATGCACCTGTTATACTCACCTGTCATTCACCTGTTATACTCACCTGTCATTCACCTGTTATACTCACCTGTCATACACCTGTTATACATCACCTGTCATACACCTGTTATACTCACCTGTCATACACCTGTTATACTCACCTGTCATTCACCTGTTATACTCACCTGTCATACACCTGTTATACTCACCTGTCACCTGTCATGCACCTGTTATACTCACCTGTCATTCACCTGTTATACTCACCTGTCATTCACCTGTTATACTCACCTGTCACCTGTCATACACCTGTTATACTCACCTGTCATACACCTGTTATACTCACCTGTCATTCACCTGTTATACTCACTGCAATCGTTCTACCTGTTATATCGCATAATCTTGTCGTTCATATGTTATGCTCACTTATAATCGTTCCGCATAATTAATATCAGCTGTCACCTGTCGTTCACCTGTTATATAACCTGTCACCTGTCGTTCACTATGTTATGCTCACCTGTCATGCACCTCGTTATGCTCACCTTAATCGTTCTGCCTGTTATACTCACCATAATCGTTCACCTGTATACTCACCTAATCACCTGTCATTCTTATATTATATCACCTGTCATTCACCTGTTATGCTCACCTGTCATGTCACCTGTTATACTCACCTGTCATGCATGCTCCTGTTATCATGCATTTATGCTCACTGTCATACACCTGTTATGCTCACCTGTCGTTCACCTGTTGTCATATATCGTTCACCTATATTTAATATCACCTGTCATGCACATGTTATGCTCATATAATCATGCACCTGTTATGCTCACCTGTCATTCACCTGTTATGCTCACCTGTCACCTGTCATTCACCTGTTACTCACTGTCCTGTCATTATAATCATGCACCTGTTATACTCACCTGTCATGCACCTGTTAATAACTCACCTGTCATTCACCTGTTATGCTCACCTGTCATTTCACCTGTCATGCACCTGTTGTGCTCGCCTGTCGTTCACCTGTTATACTCACCTGTCATGCACCTGTTTATACTCACCTGTCATGTTCACTGTCACCTGTCGTTCACCTGTTATGCTCACCTGTCATGCACCTATTTACCTGTCTGCACCTGTTAATCGTTCATGCACCTGTTATGCTCACCTAATCGTTCACCTGTTATATCACCTGTCATGCTGTCGTTCACCTGTCATGCACCTGTTATAACCTGTCGTTCACCTGTTATATCACCTGTCATTCACCTGTTATGCTCACCTGTCACCATAATCATGTTCACCTGTTAATATCACCTGTCTAATGTCATGCACCTGTTATGCTCACCTGTCAGCTGTCGTTCACCTGTTATGCTCACCTGTCGTTCAATGTTATGCTTATATCGTTCTGCCTCTTAATATCACCTGCCTGTATGATTAATATCACCTGTTATACTCACCTGTCATGCACCTGTTATGCTCACCTGTCTTCACCTGTTATGCTCACCTGTCATTCACCTGTTATACTCACCTGTCATTCACCTGTTATATGTCGTTCACCTGTTATCTCACCTAATCATGCACCTGATTATACTCACCTGTCACATCATGCACCTGTTATCTCTTAAATCATGCACCTGTTATAATCACCTGCATGCACCTGTTATGCTCACCTATCACCTGTCGCCTTTATGCTCACCTGTCACCTGTTATTTCACCTGTTATGCTCATAATCGTTCACCTGTTATATCACCTGTCGTTCACCTGTTATATAATCATGCACTGTTATATCACCTGTCATGCACCTGTTGTACTCACACCAATCATTCACCTGTTATGCTCACCTGTCATGCACCTCGATTATGCTCTGCAATCATGCACCTGTTATGTCACCTGTCATGCACCTCGTTATATCGCCTGTCGTTCGCTATGTTGTATCACCCCTCAATCGTTCACCTGTCATGCACCTGTTAATATCACCTGTCATTCACCTGTTATACTCATATTTCGTTCACCTGTTATGCTCTTGCCTGTCTTACCAATGTGCAGCACCTGTTGTATCATATAATCATAGAGAGCTTTTGCACCTGTTATGCTCACCTGTCATGCACCTGTTATACTCACCTGTCATTCACCTGTTATACTCACCTGTCATTCACCTGTTATACTCACCTGTCACCTGTCATACACCTGTTATACTCACCTGTCATACACCTGTTATACTCACCTGTCATTCACCTGTTATACTCACCTGTCATTCACCTGTTATACTCACCTGTCACCTGTCATTCACCTGTTATACTCACCTGTCATTCACCTGTTATACTCACCTGTCATTCACCTGTTATACTCACCTGTCATTCACCTGTTATACTCACCTGTCATTCACCTGTTATACTCACCTGTCATACACCTGTTATACTCACCTGTCATTCACCTGTTATACTCACCTGTCATACACCTGTTATACTCACCATCAGTCATACACCTGTTATACTCACCTGTCATACACCTGTTATACTCACCTGTCATTCACCTGTTATACTCACCTGTCATGCACCTGTTATGCTCACCTGATCATGCACCTGTTATACTCACCTGTCATTCACCTGTTATACTCACCTGTCATTCACCTGTTATACTCACCTGTCACCTGTCATACACCTGTTATACTCACCTGTCATATCACCTGTTATGCTCACCTGTCGTTCACCTGTTATACTCACCTGTCATACACCTGTTATACTCACCTGTCATGCACCTGTTATACTCACCTGTCATACACCTGTTATACTCACCTGTCATTCACCTGTTATACTCACCTGTCATTCACCTGTTATACTCACCTGTCATGCACCTGTTATACTCACCTGTCATTCACCTGTTATACTCACCTGTCATTCACCTGTTATACTCACCTGTCACCTGTCATACACCTGTTATACTCACCTGTCATACACCTGTTATACTCACCTGTCGTTCACCTGTTATACTCACCTGTCATTCACCTGTTATACTCACCTGTCATGCACCTGTTATGCTCACCTGTAATCGTTCACCTGTTATGCTCTTATATCACCTGTCATATCATCATGTTATGCTCACCTCCTGCATGCATAACTCTACCTGTCACCCTGTTATGCTCACCTGTCATGCACCTGTTATATCACCTGTCATACACCTGCGTTATGCCTCACCTGTCATGCACATGTTATGCTCGCCTGTCGTTTCACGCCTGTTATACTCTTATAATCGTTCACCTGTCATGCACATATTAATATCACCATAATCGTTCACCTGTTATACTCACCTTTCATTCACCTGTTAGCACTCACCTGCCTGTCATGCCTGTTATACTCACCTGTCATACACCTGTGTTATACTCACCTGTCATTCACCAGCATACTCACCTGGCCATTCACCTGTTATACTCACCTGTCACCTGTCATTCACCTGTTGCCACTCACCTGTCATTCACCTGTTATACTCACTGTCGTTCACCTGTCCATGCTCACCTGTCGTTCACCTGTTATGCTCACCTGTCATACACCTGTTATACTCACCTGTCATTCACCTGTTATATCACCTGTCGTTCACCTGTTATACTCACCTGTCATACACCTGTTATACTCACCTGTCATACACCTGTTATACTCACCTGTCATACACCTGTTATACTCACCTGTCATTCACCTGTTATACTCACCTGTCATTCACCTGTTATACTCACCTGTCATGCACCTGTTATACTCACCTGTCATTCACCTGTTATACTCACCTGTCATTCACCTGTTATACTCACCTGTCACCTGTCATACACCTGTTATACTCACCTGTCATACACCTGTTATACTCACCTGTCATTCACCTGTTATACTCACCTGTCGTTCACCTGTTATACTCACCTGTCATATCACCTGTTATACTCACCTGTCATACACCTGTTATACTCACCTGTCATTCACCTGTTATACTCACCTGTCATTCACCTGTTATACTCACCTGTCATACACCTGTTATACTCACCTGTCATGCACCTGTTATACTCACCTGTCATTCACCTGTTATACTCACCTGTCACCTGTCATGCACCTGTTATACTCACCTGTCATACACCTGTTATACTCACCTGTCATTCACCTGTTATACTCACCTGTCATTCACCTGTTATACTCACCTGTCACCTGTCATTCACCTGTTATACTCACCTGTCATTCACCTGTTATACTCACCTGTCATTCACCTGTTATACTCACCTGTCACCTGTCATTCACCTGTTATACTCACCTGTCATACACCTGTTATGCTCACCTGTCATCACCTGTTATGCTCACCTGTCGTTCACCTGTTATGCTCACCTGTCACCTGTCATTCACCTGATTATACTCACCTGTCATTCACCTGTTATACTCATGTCACTGTCATTCACCTGTTATATCTCACCTGTCATACACTCATGTTATGCTCACCTGTCATATCACCTGTTATACTCACCTGTCATACACCTGTTATACTCACCTGTCATTCACCTGTTATACTCTACCTGTCATTCACCTGTTATACTCACCTGTCATATCACCTGTTATACTCACCTGTCATTCACCTGTTATACTCACCTGTCATTCACCTGTTATATCACCTGTCATATCACCTGTTATACTCACCTGTCATTCACCTGTTATACTCACCTGTCATTCACCTGTTATACTCACCTGTCATTCACCTGTTATTACTCACCTGTCATGCACTATGTTATATCACCTGTCGTATCACCTGTCACCTGTCATTCACCTGTTATACTCACCTGCCTGTCATACACCTGTTATACTCACCTGTCACCTGTCATTCACCTGTTATGCTCACCTGTCATTCACCTGTTATACTCACCTGTCATTCACCTGTTATACTCACCTGTCATTCACCTGTTATACTCACCTGTCATTCACCTGTTATACTCACCTGTCATTCACCTGTTATACTCACCTGTCATTCACCTGTTATACTCACCTGTCATTCACCTGTTATACTCACCTGTCATTCACCTGTTATACTCACCTGTCATGTCACCTGTTATACTCACCTGTCATACACCTGTTATGCTCACCTGTCATTCACCTGTTATACTCACCTGTCATTCACCTGTTATACTCACCTGTCATGCACCTGTTATACTCACCTGTCATACACCTGTTATACTCACCTGTCATTCACCTGTTATACTCACCTGTCGTTCACACCTGTTATACTCACCTGTCATACACCTGTTATACTCACCTGTCATTCACCTGTTATACTCACCTGTCATTCACCTGTTATACTCACCTGTCACCTGTCATACACCTGTTATACTCACCTGTCATACACCTGTTATACTCACCTGTCATTCACCTGTTATACTCACCTGTCATTCACCTGTTATACTCACCTGTCACCTGTCATTCACCTGTTATACTCACCTGTCATTCCTGTTATACTCACCTGTCATTCACCTGTTATATACTCACCTGTCATACACCTGTTATACTCACCTGTCACCTGTCACACCTGTTATACTCACCTGTCATTCACCTGTTATACTCACCTGTCTAGCTCACATCTGTCATATACTCACCTGTTATACTGCACATGTTATATCACCTATCATACACCTGTTATACTCACCTGTCATGCACCTGTTATACTCACCATCGTATCACCTGTTATACTCACCTGTCATTCACCTGTTATACTCACCTGTCATTCACCTGTTATACTCACCTGTCATGCACCTGTTATACTCACCTGTCATACACCTGTTATACTCACCTGTCATTCACCTGTTATACTCACCTGTCATTCACCTGTTATACTCACCTGTCACCTGTCATACACCTGTTATACTCACCTGTCATACACCTGTTATACTCACCTGTCATTCACCTGTTATACTCACCTGTCATTCACCTGTTATACTCACCTGTCATACACCTGTTATACTCACCTGTCATACACCTGTTATACTCACCTGTCATTCACCTGTTATACTCACCTGTCATACACCTGTTATACTCACCTGTCATACACCTGTTATACTCACCTGTCATACACCTGTTATACTCACCTGTCATTCACCTGTTATACTTACTATTGCACCTGTCATATCACCTGTCATATCACCTGTTATATCATCGTTCACCTGTTATACTCACCTGTCACCTGTCATACACCTGTTATACTCACCTGTCATACACCTGTTATACTCACCTGTCATTCACCTGTTATACTCACCTGTCATACACCTGTTATACTCACCTGTCATACACCTGTTATACTCACCTGTCATGCACCTGTTATACTCATACCTGTCATTCACCTGTTATACTCACCTGTCATACACCTGTTATACTCACCTGTCATACACCTGTTATACTCACCTGTCATTCACCTGTTATACTCACCTTTCATTCACCTGTTATACTCACCTGTCACCTGTCATACACCTGTTATACTCACCTGTCATACACCTGTTATACTCACCTGTCATTCACCTGTTATACTCACCTGTCATTCACCTGTTATGCTCACCTGTCACCTGTCATGCACCTGTTATGCTCACCTGTCATTCACCTGTTATACTCACCTGTCAATCAGTTCACCTGTTATACTCACCTGTCACCTGTCATTCACCTGTTATACTCACCTGTCATACACCTGTTATACTCACCTGTCATTCACCTGTTATACTCACCTGTCATTCACCTGTTATACTCACCTGTCACCTGTCATGCACCTGTTATACTCACCTGTCATTCACCTGTTATACTCAGTGTCACCTGTCATTCACCTGTTATGACTCTATCGTCACCTATGTCATTCACCTGTTATACTCACCTGTCATTCACCTGTTATACTCACCTGTCATTCACCTGTTATACTCACCTGTCATATCACCTGTTATATCACCTGTCATACACCTGTTATACTCACCTGTCATTCACCTGTTATACTCACCTGTCATTCACCTGTTATACTCACCTGTCATTCACCTGTTATACTCACCTGTCATTCACCTGTTATACTCACCTAGTCATACACCTGTTATACTCACCTGTCATACACCTGTTATATCATTCACGCTGTCATTCACCTGTTATACTCACCTGTCATACACCTGTTATACTCACCTGTCACCTGTCATTCACCTGTTATACTCACCTGTCACCTGTCATACACCTGTTATACTCACCTGTCACCTGTCATTCACCTGTTATACTCACCTGTCATTCACCTGTTATACTCACCTGTCATTCACCTGTTATACTCACCTGTCATTCACCTGTTATACTCACCTGTCATACACCTGTTATACTCACCTGTCATTCACCTGTTATACTCACCTGTCACCTGTCATTCACCTGTTATACTCACCTGTCATTCACCTGTTATACTCACCTGTCATACACCTGTTATACTCACCTGTCATTCACCTGTTATACTCACCTGTCACCTGTCATTCACCTGTTATACTCACCTGTCATACACCTGTTATACTCACCTGTCATTCACCTGTTATACTCACCTGTCACCTGTCATTCACCTGTTATACTCACCTGTCACCTGTCATACACCTGTTATACTCACCTGTCATTCACCTGTTATACTCACCTGTCACCTGTCATTCACCTGTTATACTCACCTGTCACCTGTCATTCACCTGTTATACTCACCTGTCACCTGTCATTCACCTGTTATACTCACCTGTCATACCTGTCATTCACCTGTCACTGTCATATCACCTGTTATACTCACCTGTCATTCACCTGTTATACTCACCTGTCACCTGTCATTCACCTGTTATACTCACCTGTCACCTGTCATTCACCTGTTATACTCACCTGTCACCTGTCATTCACCTGTTATACTCACCTGTCACCTGTCATTCACCTGTTATACTCACCTGTCATTCACCTGTTATACTCACCTGTCACCTGTCATTCACCTGTTATACTCACCTGTCATTCACCTGTTATACTCACCTGTCACCTGCCATTCACCTGTTATACTCACCTGTCACCTGTCATACACCTGTTATACTCACCTGTCATTCACCTGTTATACTCACTTGTCACCTGTCATTCACCTGTTATACTCACCTGTCACCTGTCATTCACCTGTTATACTCACCTGTCATACACCTGTTATACTCACCTGTCATTCACCTGTTATACTCACCTGTCACCTGTCATTCACCTGTTATACTCACCTGTCATACACCTGTTATACTCACCTGTCATTCACCTGTTATACTCACCTGTCATTCACCTGTTATACTCACCTGTCACCTGTCATTCACCTGTTATACTCACCTGTCATACACCTGTTATACTCACCTGTCATTCACCTGTTATACTCACCTGTCACCTGTCATTCACCTGTTATACTCATCTGTCACCTGTCATTCACCTGTTATACTCACCTGTCACCTGTCATTCACCTGTTATACTCACCTGTCATACACCTGTTATACTCACCTGTCATTCACCTGTTATACTCACCTGTCATTCACCTGTTATACTCACCTGTCACCTGTCATTCACCTGTTTACCTGTCACCTGTCATTCACCTGTTATATCTACCTGTCACCTGTTATGCTCACCTGTCATTCACCTGTTATGCTCACCTGTCATACACCTGTTATACTCACCTGATCACCTGTCATGCACCTGTTATGCTCACCTGTCACCTGTCATTCACCTGTTATACTACCTTATGTCACCTGTCACTGTCACTGTCATGTCACCTGTTATACTCACCTGTCATTCACCTGTTATACTCACCTGTCACCTGTCATTCACCATGCTCCTGTTAATACTCACCTGTCATTCACCTGTTATACTCACCTGTCAGTCGTTCACCTGTTATGCTCACCTGTCACCTGTCATTCACCTGTTATATCACCATCATTCACCTGTTATATCACCTGTCATACACCTGTTATATCACCTGTCATACCTGTTATATCACCTGTCATTCACCTGTTATACTCACCTGTCGTTCACCTGTTATACTCACCTGTCATCACTGTTATCTCACCTGTCATTCACCTGTTATATCACTGCCATGTCATTCACCTGTTATACTCACCATGTCACCTGTCATTCACCTGTTATACTCACCTGTCATCATCACCTGTTATGCTCACCTGTCATCCTGTCACTCTGTCATTTCACCTGTTATGCTCACCTGTCACCTGTCATTCACCTGTTATACTCACCTGTCTTACCTGTTATACTCATACTCGTCATTACCTGTTACCTGTCACCTGTCATTCACCTGTTATACTCACCTGTCACCTGTCATTCACCTGTTATACCACCTGTCACCTGTCATTCACCTGTTATACTCACCTGTTCACCTGTCATGCACCTGTTATATCACCTGTCATTCACCTGTTATGCTCACCTGTCATTCACCTGTTATACTCACCTGTCATGTCACCTGTTATACTCTACCTGTCATTCACCTGTTATGCTCACCTGTCGTTCACCTGTTATACTCACCTGTCATCGTCACCTGTTATACTCACCTGTCATGCACCTGTTATATCACCTGTCATTCACCTGTTATACTCACCTGTCATTCACCTGTTATACTCACTTACTGTCATATCACCTGTTATACTCACTCGTTACATACATCTCATGCTCATAGTCATTCACCTGTTATATCACCTCAGTCATATCGTTCACCTGTTGTACTCACCTGTCATACCACCTGTCATATCACCTGTTATACTCACCTGTCATACACCTGTTATGCTCACCTGTTATATCTACCTGTCATACATCTCGTTATGCTCACCTGTCGTCTCACCTGTTAGTACTCACCTGTCATATCACCTGTTATACTCTATTATATCACCTGTCATATCATCTGTATCACCTGTTGTACTACCTGTCACCTGTCGTTACACCTGTTATACTCTGCTTGTCACCTGTCATACTCTGCTGTGCTCACCTGTCATGCACCTGTCTAGTACTTCACCTGTCAGCTTCACCTGTTATACTACTGTCATGTCATCTGCCTGTTGGTACTTCACTCGTAGTCACCTGTTATGTCACCTGTTCATGCGTCACCTGTTCATACTCACCTGCTTATCATTGCACCTGTTATGCTCACCTGTCATTCACTCTCAGGCTTACTTAGCTCACCTGTTGTTCACCTGTCAGTATCACCTGTTATACTCACCTGTCATTCCATGTTATACTCTACCTCGTTCACCTGTTATACTCACCTGTCATCACCTGTCATGCACCTGTCATACTCACCTGTCATATCACCTGTTAGTACTCACCTGTCATTCACCTGTTATACTCACCTGTCGTTCACCTGTTATACTCACCTGCTCGGTTCACCTGTTATACTACTTATATATCGTTCACCTGTTATACTCACGTAGTCATACACCTGTTATACTCACCTGTCATACACCTCAGTTATACTCACCTGTCATTCACCTGTTATTCACCTGTTATGCACCTCACCATGTTCACTTACATCTGTTATCACCTGTTATCATCACCTGTCATGCACCTGTTATACTTCACCTGTCATGCACCTGTTATATCACCTGTTATACCTGTTACACTCTTACCTGTCATTCACCTGTTATACTCACCTGTCATGTCACCTGTTATACTCACCTGTCATTCACCTGTTATACTCACCTGTCGTTCACCTGTTATGCTCACCTGTCATGCTCACCTGTTATACTCACCTGTCATTCACCTGTTATAGCTCACCTGTCATGGTCTACCTGCTTATACTCACCTGTCATTCACCTGTTATACTCACCTGTCATGCACCTGTTATACTACCTGTCGTTCACCTGTTATACTCACCTGTCACCATCGTTGCACCTGTTATGCTCACCTGTCATACACCTGTTATACTCTACCTGTCATGTCATCACCTGTTATACTCACCTGTCACCTGTCATTCACCTGTTATACTCACCTGTCACCTGTCAGTTCACCTGTTATACTCACCTCGTCATTCACCTGTTATACTCACCTGTCATTCACCTGTTATACTCACCTGTCATTCACCTAGTTATACTCACCTGTCATACTCACCTGTTATGCTCACCTGTCATTCACTCTGTTATACTCACCTGTCACCTGTCATTCACCTGTTATACTCATACCTGTCATTCACCTGTTATACTCACCTGTCATACACCTGTTATACTCACCATGTCATTCACCTGTTATACTCACCTGTCACCTCGTCATTCACCTGTTATACTCACCTGTCATACACCTGTTATACTCACCTAGTCGTTCACCTGTTATGACTCACCTGTCACCTATCATTCACCTGTTATACTCACCTGATCACCTGTCATTCACCTGTTATGCTCACCTGTCATTCACCTGTTATACTCACCTGTCACCTAGTCATTCACCTGTTATACTCACTCGTCACCTGTCATTCACCTGTTATACTTCATCACCTGTCATTCACCTGTTATACTCACTCTGTCATATATCATTCACCTGTTATATCACTTGTCACATCATGTCATTCACCTGTTATACTCACCTGTCGTTCACCTGTTGTACTCACCTGTCGTTCACCTGTTATGCTCACCTGTCACCTGTCATTCACCTGTTATACTCACCTGTCATGTCTCACCTGTTATACTCACTCTGTCATTCACCTGTTACCTCACCTGTTCACCTGTCATACTCATTCTACCTGTTATACTCACCGTCACCTGTCATTCACCTGTTATACTCACCTGTCATACACCTGTTATATATCACCTGTCATTCACCTGTTATACTCACCTGTCACCTGTCATTTCACCTGTTATACTCACCTGTCATGCACCTGTTATACTCACCTGTCATGTCTTCATGTTATACTCACCTGTCACATATCGTTCACCTGTTATGCTCACCTGTCATATCAATCATTCACCTGTTATACTCACCTGTCACCTGTCATTCACCTGTTATACTCACCTGTCACATGCTTGCCTGTTATACTCACCTCGTCAGTATTCACTTGTTATACTCACCTGTCGTTCACCTGTTATACCTTACCTGTCATACACCTGTTATACTCACCTGTCTCACCTGTTATACTCACCTGTCACCTGTCATGCACCTGTTATACTCACCTGTCATTCACCTGTTATACTCACCTGTGTCATTCACCTGTTATACCTATCTGTCACCTGTCATACACCTGTTATATCTTGCACCGTCATTCACCTGTTATACTCACCTGTCATTCACCTGTTATACTCACCGTCGTTCACCTGTTATACTCACCTGTCACCTGTCATTCACCTGTTATACTCACCTGTCATTCACCTGTTATGCTCACCTGTTCATTCACCTGTTATCACTGTCACCTAGTCATTCACCTGTTAGTATCTACCTGTCAGTACACCTGTTATACCTACCTGTCACCTGTTATACTTACCGTCGTCACCTGTTATGCTCACCTGTCACTCTGCCTGATTCACTGTTATACTCACCTGTCATTACCTGTTATACTCACCTGTCACTTCACCTGTTATACTCACCTGTCATTACCTGTTATACTTACCTGTCATACATGTTATATCACCTGTCATATCACCTGTTATACTCTGTCATTCACCTGTTATACTCTACCTGTCTACCTGTTATACTACCGTTCACCTGTTATACTCACCTGTCATGCACCTGTTATACTCACCTGTCATTCCCTGTTATGCTCACCATGTCACCTGTTGGTATACCTGTCATACACCTGTTGTACTCATGCCATTCACCTGTTACGCTCACTTTCGTTCACCTGTTATGCCACACCATGTCCACCTGTCATTCACCTGTTATACTCACTTACTGTCATACACCTGTTATACTCACCTGATCATTCACCTGTTATATCTCACCTGTCGTTCACCTGTTATGCTCACCTGTCATACACCTGTTATACTCGCATTGTCATACACCTGTTATTACTTCACCATGTTATCTCACCTGTTATACCACCTGTCATTCACCTGTTAGCTCACTTACCTACTCGTTCATATGTTATCTCCACCGTAATGGTTCCGCATGATTATAGCTATCACTCTGTCGTTCACCTGTTATACTCACTCTGTCATGCACCTGTTTATGCTCACCTGTCATGCACCTGTTATACTCACCTGTCACCTGATCGTTATTCACCTCAGTTGATACTCACCTTCATCATGTCATACTGTTATGCTCACTGCTGTCGCCTGATCATTCACCTGTTATACTCTGCAACCTTACTAGTCATTCACCTGTTATACTCACCTGATCACTAACTCGTCATTCACCTGTTATACTCACCTGTCGCTCACCTGTTATACTCACCGTCACCTGTCATTCACCTGTTATACTCACCTGTCACCTGTCATACACCTGTTATACTCACCTGTCACCTGTCATACACCTGTTATACTCACCTGTCACCTGTCATTCACCTGTTATACTCACCTCGTCAGTCACCTGTCATACTACCTGTTATTTACCTGTTATACTCACCTGTCATATCACCTTTGTCATTCACCTGTTATATACCTGTTATATCACCCGTCATATCACCTGTTATACTCACTCGTTGTCACCTGTTATATCACCTGTTATTCACCTGTCATCACTCTGTTATACTCACTTGTCATACTCGTTATGTCTTACTACTTGGTCACCTGTTATGCTTTCACCGTCACTTGTCATACACCTGTTATACTCACCTGTCATACACTTGTTATACTCACCTGTCATTTACCTGTCTGTTCACCTGTTATCATCACTCATCGTTGTCTCACTCTGTTATGTCTACTCTGTCACTTGCCGTCTCACCTGTTATATTTACCGTCACCTGCTCACCTGTTACACTTGGCACCTGTTATGCTCACCTGTATATCTCACCTGTCGTTCACCTGTTATACTCACCTGTCATGCACACTGTTATGCTCACCTGTCATATACTCACCTGTATCTACCTGTTATGGCTCACCTGTTATACCACCTGTCATCTACCTGTTATAATGTCACCTGTCATTACCTGTTATACTCACCTGTCACCTGTATCACTGCTTACTCACTTGTCACTTGTTATGCTACTGTTAGTAGTCACCTGTTATTCACTCTGTTATGTCTCACTCTGTGCAGGCTTACTGCCTGTTGTATTCACCTGTTATACCTACTGTCATTCACCTGAAAGTACTTACTTACTGTTACTATGTCATATCACCTGTTTATAGCTTCACTGTTGGTATCTCTGCTTCGTATTTACCTGTCATATAGTCTTGTCATCATGTTCCACTATGGGTTATATCACTTGTCAAGTCATATTTCACCTGTTAGTATACTCGCGTCACACTGTTTACTAAGTCATTTCACCTGTTATACTCACCTGTCACACCTGTTATCCACTGTTACTGTCGTCACCTGGTATCACTTCTAGCCTGTTTACTATGTCTGCGTTTCACACCTGTCATTACCTGTTCTCTATCTGTCACCTCCACGCATATCACGTGTCTACCTGTTATACCGTTTCTACCTGTCATACCTGTTATATACCTGTATTCACCTGTTATCTCCCGTAGACCGTTTACTTCTGTTGTCTACCTGTTATACTCACTTCCTGTTACCTTTGGTCTACTTCACCTGTTATATCACCTGTTGTCTACCTGTCACTGTTTCTCACCGTTACCTGTTTATTCTACCCTGTTATACTACTCGTCACCTGTCAAGTTGGCTCACCTGTTATATCACCTGTACCGTCGTTTACCTGTTATACTCACTTGCTTGGCTCACCTGTTATAATCACCGTTGCACCTGTTATACTACCTGTCAGCCTCACCTGTTATACTCACCTGTCATTCACCTGTTATACTCACCTGCTACCCCTGTTATATCACCTGTCATTCACCTGTTATACTCACTTCATGTCATACCACCTGTTATACTCACCTGTCAGTATCACCTGTTATACTCACCTGTCATACCACCTGCGTTATGCTCACCTGTCAC